>NC_058131.1:393798816-393867959 GCF_016433145.1 Gracilinanus agilis | reverse complement strand
AAGGAAGGAAGGAAGGAAGGAAGGAAGGAAGGAAGGAAGGAAGGAAGGAAGGAAGGAAGGAAAGAAGCTGGGTTAAAATCCTACCTCTGGCAAAACTTGTACAAGTTTGAGCAAGTCACTTAACCAACCTAGGCCACTTAACCAAAGTGACACCCAGTTTCTCTACCTGTAAAATGAAGTGTTTGGACTCAAAAAGACCTTTAAGGACCTTTTAATCAGTCAACAAATATTATGTGTCTACCATGTGCCAGGCTTTCTGCTAGGTCTTAGGGATACAAAGAATGAAATGATTTCTACTCACGAGGAGCTTATATTCTCATGGGAGAGACAATAAGTACATATGTTATATTTTTATATAGAGATATATGTAAAGCATAAATCTAAAGTGAATACACAACATAAATAAATGAAAATATGAAATATGGAAATGTAAATAAATGTATAAAAATAAAATGAATATATAACAAACATAAAAATAATTGAGTACAAGATGGTTTGGGAGGAAGAGCACTAGAAGTTAGGCAAAGCAGGAAAGGCTTCATATAGAAGCCCTAAGCTGTGTCTTGGGGCTCCATGAGACAGAAGAGGGGACTGCATTCCAGGAATGTGGGTAGCTAGTACAAAGACATGGAAATGGGAAATGAGTTGTTGTCTCTGAGAAACAGACAGAAGACCAGTTTGGCTACATTGGAGAATATTGTAGGAAGAACAATATCCAATGAGGATGGAAAGGTAGGCTGGGGCCAGATGAATAGGCCAGATTAAAAAACTAAATGAAGTCATTAATATTTTATCCTGGGCAGTTAGGTTATATCACAGTGCATAGAATGTGGGACCTGGAATCAGAAAGACCTGAGTTCAAATCCAAACTCAGATGCTTACTAGCTGTGTGATCTTGAGCAAGTCATTTAACCCTGTTTGCCTCAAATTCCTCCTCTATAAAATGAACTGCAAGAGGAAATGGCAAACCACTCCAGTATCTTTGCTAAGAAATCCCCAAATGGGATCACACAGAGAAACAGATGAACATTTGAACCTATTTTATCCTAGAGACCATAGGAAGCCATTGGGGTTCAGGGAGCTTGTGTCACATGATGAGACTAACAAACACTTGAGAAAAAATTCCTTTGGTGGCTCTATCTAGGATGGGATGGAGTGGGAGGAAATAGAGGAGGAAGGAGTGTGCTGGTAAACAGTTAGCAGCCTGCCCTCTGGAGGACACACTTCTAAGTTTAATCTGCATTATAAACATTTTCCCCATCACTTTCTCAAAGCCTAGACAATCCACAAAACAACCCATAGCCCTGGCCTGCACATTTCTGAGGTGTAAATACTTATATTGAAGATTTAACAGTTGGCTCTCTCCAGGCAGTGAGTGCTGGCTTCCACACATGCCTATGGAGAGACTAATGAGGAGAAACAAGGATTTGAAATAAGCGGCAGTTGAGAAATGCTATTATTGTCTGTTGTTCAGTCATTTCTGCTATGTCTGACTCTTTGTAAGCCCATCTGGGATTTTCTGGGCAAGGATACTGGAGTGATTTGCCATTTCCTACTCTGGCTCATTTTACAGATGAGGAAACTGAGGCAGACAGGATTAAGTGACTTGCCCAGGGTCACACAGCTAGCTCATATTTGAACTCAGGAAGAGGAGTCTTTCTGAATCTAGGCCTGGTCTCCTGTCCATGGTGCTGCCTAGCTGCTGGAGGCATGCTATGAAAGTAGAAATGCTGGGATTTGACAACAGATACACAGGATGAGGGAGAATGTGAAGAGTAGGGCATTCCAGGGACACTAGAAAAAGAATAGTGCCTTTGATAGAAACTGGCAAGTATAGAGAAGGCAAACGTTTTGGGGGGAAAAGATAACAAATTCAATTTTAGAAATTTAAAATGTCCAACAAGCAACTAGTGACTTTTTAAATTTTTTTAAAACCCTTAACTTCTACCTTAGAATCAATGCTGTGTATTGGTTACAAGTCAGAAGAGTGGTAGGCTAGGCAATGGGGGTTAAGTGACTTGCCCAGGGTCATGCAGTTAGGAAGTGTCTGAGGCCAGATTTGAACCCAGAACCTCCCATCTGTAGGCCTGGCTCTCAATCCATTGAGCCACCCAGCTGGTCCCAACTAGTGATCTCTTTTGAAGATATGGGAAAGACTGGTGCTGAATCTGTACGTCTAGGAGTCATCTTCTATAGGTCTAGGAGTCATCTTCATAGACAAAATTATTCAAGCTGATGAAGTGACCAAATGAAAGAATACAAAAGGAACCAGTTAGTCAATAAACAATTGCCAGTCATCTAATACATTCAAGCATTACCTAAATAAATACTGGAAATACTAAAAAAGAAGGCAAAAGACAGTCCATTGTCTCAAGTTGCTCATGGTGTAAGAAGAGGCATAACCTAAAAACATCTCTATGCCAACAAGATATATACAAGATTGGAGGCAGCTGGGTGGCTCAGCAGATTGAGAGCTAGGATCAGAGATGGCAAGTCCTGGGTTCAAATCTGGCCTCGGACACTTCCTAACTGTGACCCTGGGCAAGTCACTTCACCTCCATTGCCTAGACCATACCACTCTTCTACCTTGGAACCAATACACAGTATTGATTCTAAGATGGAGGGTAAGGGCTTTTTTGTTTTGTTTTGTTTTGTTTTAAGGCAAATGTCATCCCTTGAAGAGGGTTCCTGGAGCTAAGGAATAGATTGGTGAGACTCATTGGATCCTTGCTCTAATACTGCAAAAGACTTTGGAAGCCATGCAGTTCAATTCCTTCATTTTACAGTTGAGGAACCTAGGGCTTAGGTGGGGAAAGGGATTAGGGATTTTCCCAAAGTCCTACCTAGGAAGCATCCCAGGAACTAACCGTGGGATTCCTGGCTCCTGAGGGGGTTCTCATGCTTCCAGGCCACCCCTCTAGCCTCTGCTCAGAGCCACTTTCACTCAGCCCCAGAGACCTCAGGTGAGAGTTCCTCTCCGGGTTTCCCCTCGATCCCAATCCAGAAACGAGTCCTGGGTTGCATCTTTTTGATAGCCTGTGCTGGGCAACTGTCCGAAGGAAACGCCAAAGCCCTTGCGTTCTTTTCCAAAAGGCCAGACACCTGCGGTTCCATTCCTCCATAAGGCTTCGCAATATGGCATGCAACATCCCTGAGGATCAGCGCAAAGAAAGCAATTGTCCTTTGTTGTTTTTCTCAAGAAACTGGCTCAGACATCCATGTCCCTTCTTTCTCTCCATGACAAACATTTGGCCGTTTTAAATAGAAACGCCAAGGAGAGAGTTGTTTAGAGTCAGCACGGAGGGTGGAAGAAAGGACGCGAGCCCAGGCCAGATCCACAGATGGATAAACTTGGGTAATGAATTGGCTGGGGCATCCGTGCAGACGACTCTTTTCTGGTCAGCCTTGAATTTTTGTTGTTTTTTTTTTTTAAACGCTGTGGCTGGAGTTCAGAGGCTCTCACTCCTAGCTGTACATTCCCCCCAAACTACTCACTTTATATACTTATATACTCACTTTATAGTGGTCTCTCTAGCTACTTTCCCTTCACTGATTTTCTTGATCTTTCAGGGGGGAAAAAGCAATGATTGCTTTGAAGCAATGGGTAGGAATCTAAGGTCCCTGTTACTGAAAGATTCATCTCTAAGATTTGGACTCTCTCTCAGGACTGTCAAGAATGCCTGAACTCCAGAAAACCAAGGACAGAACTGTAGGAAAGCAGTGATCTTAGCATATTCGATTCCTCCTCCTTGAAGGGGATAGGAATGAGAATAGAGATCCACATGAAACGAAATGTATTTTTTAACAGCTAACCAAACTTTTTTCTTTTCCATATATGAATGGAGTTAACACGTCTGAAGCCTGTTTCTTTGTCATCTCACCCGGCTAGCTAATCCTTCGTCTCTCAGGAATACACCAGCAGTCTAACCATAGGACTTTATTTTCTGTCTTAGAATTAATACTATGATGGATAATATGGAAATGTGTTTTGCATGATAATACATGTATAACCACAGAGTGAATTGCTTGTTAGCTTCGGGAGGTGGAGAAGGAAGAAGGAAAGGAGATGATATAACTTCGGAAAACTTATGTGGAAATTTGTTATTCAAATAAAAAAATAATTAAAATATTTAGCCAATTGGCTCTCTGTTAAAAAAAAAAAGAATTAATACTATGTACTGGCACCAAGGCAGAAGAGCAGTAAGGGCTAGGAATTAGGGTTAAGTGATTTGCCCAGGATCACACAGCTAATAAGTATTTGAGGTCAAATTTGAACCCAGACTTCCCATCTCTAGGATTGACTCTCCATCCACTGAACCACCTAGCTGCCCCTGCCATAAGACTTTTACATAGCAGATATAGACAACTTCATGAAATGAGGGCCAATAGAAGGATGTATATACTTCTTTTCAGAAGCTAAACAATGCACACAACAAGCTACATAAGAATAGAAGAAACTCAAAGGCCATATTTTAGAACAGACATTGACAACCCAGAGCAAACCAAATGATGGGGATGAGGATGGTAAAGGGCCTGAAGACCCAGCCATGTAAAGATAGATTGTAGGTGGCAATACCAGAATTACTGTCTTTATTTTTTATTTTAGTCTTCCTCTGGACATATATATAAATGGTTCCAATTTGTTTGTTTGTTTTTTTTGTTTCCAGAACAATTATCCCAAGCCCTTTCTTTGATTCTCCTCTCCATATAAAAGCTTCAATAATAAATGAGCAGTTGAACAATCACAACAAAAAAGACTGATTGTAGGAACTGAGGTTGGGGAAAAGAGAAGGAAGGTAGACTGAGGAGAAGACTTAGCTAGACACTGGGTTTTTGAAGTTTTATCTTATGAAAAGAGAGATAAATCTCTGCTGCTCAGCCCCAGCTCTTTCTGAAACTATCCTGTTCATCATTCCTTACAGCACAATAGTATTCTATCACCTTCCATTTCCCCAATTGAGGGACATCCCTTTAAGTTCCAATTTTTTGCCATCACAAAAAGAGCAGCTATTCCAATTTTGTGCCTTAATATATCTAATACAGAACTCATCATCTTTCCCTTAAAATTCACACCATTTCCTGAACCTCCCTAGCACCATGCAGGGCATCATCATCCTTCCAAGTCACCAGAATTCACAACCTTCGCTTCTCCTCTGACTCACCCTATATATTGAATTAGTTGAAATATCTGTTTATTTTAGTCTCTACAACATCTCTGGCATGACGCCCCTTCCCTTCTCTCTGCTAATACAATTGCTATGCTAGAACAGACCCTCATCGCCTCTCACCAAGAGTATGGCAGCTTTATAATTTATCTCCTTGCCATCTCCCTTCTCCCATCTAAGCTCCACTGGCCACCTGAATGACTTTCCTGAAGCTCAGATCTGGCCATTGGCAATCTGACTATTCAATACATTCTAATAACTCGCTATCTCCTTTAATAGAAATATCAAATTTGATCAGAAGTTCAAATAAAGTCTCTTCTGTCTGACATCTAAGACTCTTTGCAAACTGTCCCCCTTCTACTTTTCTAGCTATCCTACAACTGATTTCCCTCCAGGGAAGTGACAGTCCACACTGAAGCCTTCCTGGCATACCTGTTGTTCCTTGTAAAACTCTCCATCTCTTGTCTCATCATTGCCCTGGCTGTCCCCCAGCCTGGAATGCTCTCCCTCTGCGCCTCTGCCTTTTGGAATCTCTGGTTCTTTAAAGACTCACCTCAAGGATGCCCTTTGATTGGGGAATGGCTGAACAAATTGTGGTATCTGTTGGTGATGGAATACTATTGTGCTGAAAGGAATAATGAACTGGAGGAATTCCATGTGAACTAGAACCTTCAGGAAGTGATGTAGAGCAAAAGGAGCAGAACTAGGAAAACATTGTACACAGAGACAGATACACTGTGGCACAACTGATGTAATAGACTTCTTTTCTACTAGCAGCAATGCAATGAGCCAGAACAATCCAGAAGGACTTATGGTAAAGAACGCTATTCACATGCAGAGAAAGAACTGTGGGAGCAGAAACACAGAAAAAAAACAACTGCTTGGTCACATGGGTCAATGGGGACATGATTGGGGATGCAGACTCTAAACAATCACCCTAGTGCAAATATTAATAATATGGAAATAGGTCTTGATCAATGACATATGTAAAACCCAGTGGAATTGCATGTTGGCTACCAGAGGGGGGTGGGAGGAGGGGAGGGAAAGAACATGAATCTTGTAAAAATTTTCTTAATTAATCAATAAAATTAAATTAAAAAAATAATAATAAGTGTCCCTTTCTACAAAAGGCCTTTCTAGGTTCTGCTGCTTCCTGCTGACTGTCCCTGTCCCATATCCTCCAAGTTTAGCTTGTATCTGTTCAGTGTGTATTCTGTCTACACCTAGGCATATGGATATTGGCTTCTCTATTAGAACATAAGCTCCTAGCAGTCAATCACCAAGTCACTCGTGTCTTTGTCATCCCAGGGTCTAGCGCAGGGCCCACAACAGAGTTATAGTTCATATGTGCTGGCTAGTTCATTGATTGATGGGGAGCTAGAGAGATCCCCACTGCTGAAGGTCTTCAAAGGAGAGTATGGATTACCTCCTCAATTCAACCAACCAGCATTTATTGTCTACTGTCTACCAAGCTACCTGCTCCATGTTAGGTATAAAGAGACAAAACTAGCCTCTGCCTTCTCGGAGCTCACACTCTACTGTGCAGAGGGGGTTCCAGCCCAAGTACAGACTGCCCTAGATTCCCTCTGAGGGAATGTGGGAAATAATACACTGTTGGTGGAACCGGGAGCTGATCTAACCATTCTGGAGAACAATCTAGAATTATGCCCAAAGAATTATAAAACTGTGCATACCTTTTGACACAGCAATACCACTATTATTATAATTACATTATATTACTATTTACAATGTTTTCCCGGTTCTGCTTGTTTCACTTTGAATCAATTCACATGGATTTTATATATTATTATGTAATATATATTATTATTTTATATATTTATATTGTATTATTATATTTATATTATGTATAATATTATAAATAGGCTTATTTCCTAAGGTGATCAGGAAAAAAGGAAAAGAATCTATATGTTCTATAATATTCGTTTATGTTACAAAGAACTGGAAATTGAGAGTATGCCCATCAACTGGAGAATGGCTAAACAAGTTGTGGCATATGATTGTGATAGAATATTGCCATGCTGTAAGAAATGACAAGTAGGTTAATTTCTTTTCCCTGTATTTTGCAGGGATTCCATGTTGCCATCCTTTACATAACACCTTCCACCTTAGAATCAATACTGTATATTGGTTCCAAGGCAGAAGAGTGATAAGGTCTAAACAATGGGGGTTAAGTAACTTGTTCAGGGTCACACAGCTAGGAAGTGTCTGAGGCCAGATTTGTACCCAGAACTTTCTTGTTTCTAGGCCTGGTTCTCAATCCACTGAGCCACCCAGCTGCCACCTGAGTGGGTTAATTTCTAAAAAACATGGAAAGACCTACATGAAATGAAGAGTGAAACAATCAGAACCAAGAGAACATTATATGTAGCAACAGAAATATTATTTGATGAATGTATTTGTCCACTTCCAAAGAAAGAACTGATAAATAGAAATAAGCAAGACAGAGTTTATATAGGCACATATCTTTTTGTCAAATGATGCCTTGTCTCGTGGAGGAAGGGGAAGTAGTGAGAAAAGGAATTACCTGAGAATTTTAATGTAACAAACAAATAAGAATTAAATTTAAATTTTAAAAAGAGATCCCCTTCCTCTCCTAAGATTCTTTGAATTCTAGCCCTCTCCAGCAACTAGTTACTTTTTTTTCTTCTTTGTTTTTATGTCTCTCTTATTCTGCTAATTATGACTAATCTTTCTGGCTTAGGTGATGAATGAATCAGACTATATAATTAAGGAAAAGAAGATTCAGTATGGTGCAATGTGCAGAGTATTAGATTGGCAATAGAAGAGGCTGGGTTCAAATACTGCTTTTGAAGCTTACTTTATGTGTGGCCTGAGGCAGGTTGCTTTATCTCTCTCTCTCTCTCTCTCTCTCTCTCTCTCTCTCTCCGTCTAATTTTCTCTATCTGTAAAATGAAGGGCTTGGACTAAATGACCTCTGAAACCTCTTCCAGCTCTAAGCCTATTCTCCAATTTCGTTCACTAAAACAAGCATTTACTAAACCCCACTATATGCCAGTTTTGTGCTATGCACTCGGGATACAAAGACAAAAATGAAGACAGATGCTTCTCTCCTGAAGCTTACTCAGAGAAATAATGTGTGCACAGTTAAGAAAATACAAAACATATTCTAGGCCATTTTTGGTGATGGCAAGAGTAGGGTAACATTAACAACAGAGTGGGGAAAGGGAAGGAAAAACACATTTATTAAGTACCTACTATGTTCCAGATACTGTGCTCAATGCTTTACAAATAGCATCTCCTTTGATCTTCATAACAATTCTGGGAGATAAGTGCTATTATTATCATTCCCATTTATAGTAAGAATGGAAAGAAACAAGCATTTATTAAATGCCTCCTTGTGTGCCAGGCATTATGCTAAACACTTTGGAAGTACCTCATTTTTGATAAGCAATATTATTATCCCCATTTTACAGATAAGGAAACTGAGGCTGGCAGAAGTAAAGTAGCTTGTACAGCATCATCCAGCTAAGTGTCTGAGGTCATACTTGAATTCAGGTCTTCCTGATTCAAGGTCTAGCACTGCACCATCTAGCAGTAGGAATCAGAGAAGCCCTCCTGGAGGAATTAGTCCCTTCAGATGAGTTTTGAAGGTTGCCAGGGATACCAAGGAGAAAGGAGAGAATTCCAAGCATGGAGGACAGCTGGTAGGAAAACACAGAATCAAGAACATTAGCCATTTGGACTGAAATGAAGAGTCTGTGACAGAGAGGAACATGTAATCAATCTGAAAAGATGGATTGGAGCCACATCATGAAGTGGTGGTTACATGAATTTGGGGCAATGTGTACAATCAACTCTTAGTCTATCCATGTGATAGTTTCTTGTATATTTGCATTCCATTCTCTCTATTTGGCCTTTGTTTTTATTACAACAAATAAGAACAGTCACAATTTCAAAATGTTATACTTTATTTTCACTTAAAAACTTTATATTTGGAAAAATTCCTCTTCAATATGCAAGAAAGATGATTACACAATACAAAGATAAAATTTAAGTTATTAACATAACACACTGAATGGGAAGCTGGATAGGATGGGAAGTGGATAGAGTACCAAGCATGAAGTTAGGAAGACTCATTTTTCTGAGTTCAAATTTGGCCTCACACTTACTAATTGTGTAACTGTAGGCAATTCACTTTAACCCTGTTTGCCTCAGTTTCCTCATCTGTAAAAAATGAGCTGGAGAAGGAAATGATAAACCACTCCAGTACCTTTCCTAGGAAAACCCCAAATGCAGTCATGAAGTATTGGGCACGACTGAAACAAAGGAACAACAATACATTGAATATTAAGTTGTTTAGGGAATTTTGACACCCAAATCACCACAGACACCATATTAAGATTATTGACAGGTGTTAATTTATGAAATAATTATATTCCTATAAAATAACTTAAGTAAACTGAACTTCTATATAGTAAAACATCTTGCCTATCTTAGGGCAGCTTACTACCATAGTTAAAGAAATGCTATGCTCAATTATCTAGGGAAGCAAAAAACCTTCTGCAAAGTGAATAATCCCTCTATTCATGTATTATTTTATGAAATGAGATTTTCCTTTTTTGTAAACTGAGATTTCCCCTTAATGGGCTTACTTAAAACAGGGCATACTAATGTCTCAAAAGTAACATTCCAAAACATGCATAAAGCCTGGGTTTCCAAGAAGCCTCATAGAACAAAAGAAATAGCATTGATACCCTTCTGAGGATCTTTCGTAGAATTTACTCAACAAGGCCCTCATACCTTGAGACATAATAGAAAGATTTTGAGTACAAAACGTAGTTTGTGAAATGGAAAATTATCTAAAGAAATGAAAAGAACATCTTGAAAGAATGGAATATGGGCAGCACGCCAAAACTAACTTGCAAATGCAAACCAAATGGAAAAAGAAATCAAGGCCATCCCAGGGAAAGGTAAAAGATCAAAGTCATTGGAAAACAAAGGAAAAGGCATACATATATGTATGCACATACATATATTTCTAGGGATATATTGCAGTCTATTCTAATAATGAGGATTATGGCTCTAAATTATTATTCTACTCATATTTTCCATGTAAAAAAATTGAAGATCCCAAATCCTCAAATATGCCCATTATTATAGGGGGGGAAATTAAAGTACCAGAGTGCAAAGCCACAATTTCTGTTGAAATTGTTGTGGTGGTACAACTATGTCTACTAAAAGAAATGATGGGATTGGGTCAGATGATTTCTCAGTTTCCTTCTAATTCTAAATCTGTGATTCTATGGCCTTAGGATATAGATTGCCAGTGCTGGAAGGAACCTTTGAAAATAGACCATAGAATGTCAAGGTTGGAGACAGGATCTTGGAAAATAGAATACTGGGACTGGAAGAAGCATTTGGCATCATCTAGACAGGGAGGTTCTTCACCTTTTCTGTGTCATGGACCTCTATGGAAACCTGATGAAGCCTATAGATCTTTTTTCAGTTGTTTTTTTATCCCCAGAGGTTAGTGAAAAGAAAGATATATTTTTTCCCTATCTAATTTCATGGACTCCTTTAAAAAAATCTATCCTTGAATTTCTTCCATGGATCCCAGATTAAGAATCCTTAATCTAGACTAACTATTATTTTACATCTAGGGAAAGAAAGGCCCAGGCTGACTTTCTAAAAGTCATGGAAATAGTTATAATCATCTATTCCCAGCATCATTGCGCTCTCAGACATGTAATCTCAAAATCTCAGGATCATCTTTGACTTGTTCTCTTCCCTCAAATACCTAACAGGGTACCTTGCCTGTATTCTCTTCCCTCTCCTGTATATGCTGCACACAACTGTAAAAATAAGTTGCCTAATTAACACCTCTCACCACATTACTCCATTGCTCAATAATCATAAGTGGCTCCCAATTTCTTCTGGGATAACACAATAAAAGGTCTCCTACAATCTGGCTCCCACCTGCCTTTTTACCTTTTCCTCACATTACACACAGCCAGCCTCTTTCCACTATCTCTTGCCTCTATGCATTCCATACAGGCCAATACCCAAACCTTAATGCATTCATGCTTTAACTCTACCTGTTAAAATCCTTTTCTTTTTTTCAAGCTCGGCTTAAGTGTTCCATCTCCTCCATGAACCATTCCCTGATCCTTCCAACTAAAATGAAGTATTCTTTCTCTTTGAAATTTTCTAGAGAATTTTAACTGGACCCTCGGTCTCAATTGCACTCTACCTTGCATTATATATATTTGAGTAAAAGTCACACTCCCCTAGGAGACTATAAGCTTTTTTTTTATTAATAGAATTTATTTACAAATATCTCAGTCCTTCCCTCCCCTCCCTACATCACAGAAGGCATCATGGGAGACAGATATGTATATATGAATTATATCTTTCGTGTTTCTATTTTGCAATTCATTCTCTGTAGGTAACATTCACAATTTGTTCTTCAAGTATTAAATCTGTATGGAATTGCTTGTCAGCTCCAGGAGGGGTAAGGGAAGAAGGGAGGGCAACAATATGGATCACATGGCTCATGGGAATTTGCTATTAAAATAAAAAAAATAATAAAGAAAAAAATTTAAAAGTATTTACTCTAGCTGCGATATGAGATTCTCTTGGTTCTACTCATTTTACTGTACATTATCCCATGCAGATCTTTCCAAGTTTTTTTTTTTTTTTAATTAGCCCACTGATCGTTTCTTATGGCACAGCTATAAGCTTCTTGAGGGCAAGGACACCGATATATTTATTCTGGCATCCAAGGCACTGAACACGCTGCTTTGCATATAGTTGGTGCTTAATAAATGTCAGTTGTCAATCAAGATCCCGCAACAAGGTTTTCAGATGTCACATGCACATAGATAAATATATTCGTGTGTGTGTGTGTGTGTGTGTGTGTGTGTGTGTGTGTGTGTGTGTGTGTGTAGTGACCAATACTTTTGTGTTCTGAAGGAAAGATGTCACGAGAAATCTTTAGATCCTGCCTTCCTCACCTCCAGTGCTAACCAGGACCCGATGCCTCCTTACCTCCCAGCTTCTGCCCTGACTTTTCTCCACAAGTGGTGAAGGGACAATTCCCAGGAATCTGTGAACTAGGATTTTAGAAGGATACTCACTCCCACCTCCCAACCCCTTAGGGACCTGGGGAGATGTAGTAACCACTCACTAAGGACCCAGCTCATTCAGATAAGTGGAAGTTGGGAGAGTAAATCCAGATTTTATATGGACTATATGCGATCATTAGAGGAGGGGAAGACCAGGGGGATCAGAAAAGCCTTTCTATAGAATATGGTACATGAGCTGACTTTTTTTTTTTTAAACTCTTACCTTCCATCTTAGAATCAATACTGTATATTGGTGCTAAGGCAGAAGAGCAGTAAGGGTTAGGCCATGGGGGTTAAGTGACTTGCCCAGGGTCACACCACTAGGAAGTGTCTGAGGTCAAATTTGAACTCAGGACTTCCTATCTCTGGGCCTGGCTCTCAATCCACTGAGACACCCAGCTGCCCCCACATAAGCAAGATTGTAAGGGATAAAAATTAAAGGTTTGGACTAAATTTATGAGAAATGTGGTCGCTGAAATTATTACTCAAGTCAGAATGACTTTTTACGGTAGTTTATTTATAAAAGGAGAAAAAGTGAATGTAAGGAAAAATCAGAGAGAGAGTAGATAATTACTTTGTCCCGTTTAAACCAGGCAGGGCATCAGAGGCTCCAGCAAAGGGGGCCCAGAGGTAAATTACATGAGGGTTTTAGCCATGAGGTCTCCTCCAAGATGAGGGACCTCTCCGGAGGCTAGTACCTTTCAGAAAAGCCAGGAAAGGGAGTCAGCCTTTTTTCACTCACTCACGTGGTAGTTCTAAGGGGAAAAAATTGAAAAGTGGTTTGAGGTCCCCAGCTGGAGCTCCTCCAAGTTCAAGTTCGAGCTGGAGGTGTGCATTCTAGGCATGGGAAACAGTTTGTTCAAAGGGATGATGTTAGAAATGGAATGCCAATTTTAAGGAATAGCCAATAGGCTAGTCTGTCTATAACCTTGAGTGTATGAAGGACAATAATAAGGAATAAGTCTAGAAAGGTAGGCTAGATACAGATTTCAAAGAACTTTCAATGCTAAGCCTGGAGTTTATATTTTATCCTAGAAGCCATAGACAGCCATTGAAACTTCTGGAGCAGGGAACTGTGTTTTAAGAAGATGCTTTTGTTGGCTTGATAGAGGATAGATTTGAAATGAAAAAGAATAGAAATAGGAATTCCAGATAGGAAGCCAATCCAATAGTTCAGGCAAAATATGATGATTCTCTGAAACAAGGTGGTGACCATGTGAATGGAGAAAGGGGAACAAATGTGAGATATCATCTTGCATAAGACCCATTCTGCTCTTCTTCGCTCATTGCATTATTAAACCAATACCCCAGATCTTAAAACTAGCTACAAATAGCCTGAAAGGGAAAAAAATCATTCATTTATTCATGCAACAATTTTTATTTGTTGTAATTATTCTATTTTATTAGATATAATTATATATTTGTATTTATATATAATTATCATATATAATTATCTATTTATATTTACATATTATATGTTATAATATATAAATATTATATAACATCAAATTATAACATTATTTGTTAAAGATCTTATTGCCAGGCACTGAGGATATAAAGACCAAGCCAGAAACAGTCTCTGAAGCTTGCATCCTATGATTCTTGGGGGAGTGGGAGGAGTGAGGAGGAATAATATGTCCATAGAGAGTGTAGAGACAATAGATGTGTATATGTATATGCACATATGGGCAGCTAAGTGGCACGGTGGTAGAGTGCTGGGCTTGGAGTCAGGTAGGCTCACCTTCCTGAGTTCAAATCTGGCTTCAGATACTTCCTAGCTCTGTGGCTCTGGACGAGTCATTTAACCTCACTTGCCTCAGTTCCCTCAACTGTAAAATGTAAAATGAGTTGGAGAAGGAAATGGCAAACTACTCTAGTGTCTTTGCCAAGAAAAACTCAAATGGGGTTATGAAAAGTCAGACACAACTAAAACAGCTGAACAACAATTTACAAATATATATATATATATATATATACACATACACATATACACATACACATATATACATCTATAGTAAACTATATATTCATACACACATATATAGTAAACTAGATATAAGCATATATAGTAAACTATAACTATATACACATAAATAGTAAATTATATACATACACACAAACATAGAGCAAACTATATATACACATATAGTCAACTACACACACACACACACACATATATATATATATATATGTACACACATGGAAAAAACTGGAAAATGAGGGGATACCCTTCAATTGGGGAATGGCTGAACAAATTGTGGTATATGCTGGTGATGGAATACTATTGTCCTCAAAGGAATAATGAACTGGAGGAATTCCATGTGAACTGGAAAGACCTCCAGGAATTGATGCAGAGTGAAAGGAGCAGAGCCAGAAGAGCATTGTACACAGACTGATACACTGTGGCACAACCAAATGTAATGGACGTCTGAACTGGCAGCAATGCAATGACCCAGGACAATTCTGAGGGATTTATGGAAAAGAATACTACCCACATTCAGAGGAAGAACTGCAGGAGAGGAAACACAGAAGAAAAGCAGCTGCTTGAACACATGGGTTGATGCAGACATGATTAAGGGATGTAGACTCTAAATGACTACACCAATGCAACTATCAATAATATGGAAATAGGTCTTGATCAGTGACACATATTAAAACCAGTGGAAATGCACATTGGCTATGGGGCTATGGGGGGGGGGGAGGTGAAGGGGAAAGTAAGAAAATGAATCATATAACCATGGAAAATTTTTCTTAAAAAATATATATATAACCAATATAAAAAATATGTACACCCCCCCTAAAAAAAAGCAAATACAAATAATATGGAAAGAGGAAAAAAGGGCAGATTTGAGGGGGATGGGGAAGAGATCAGGCAGAGAGTCCATGAAGTGAACCAGAAAAAAAAACTATAGAGTCTAAGAGGCTGAAATGAAGAAGGGGTGCCCTTTTAGACTGAATGAATGGATGTTTAAGGGCCATTCCATGGCACGTTCCTCCAGAACTACCCTGGAAACTCCTATAGGCTCCAAAGACATAGCAGCTCCATGTGCGGGCCTTTGAGGAATGATGAACTTCCTGGCTCCCTTTGGTCAGCCCTGAGTGGTCTGTCCCTTGGTCCCTCAGTGACCCAGTGAGTGATGGAATGGGGCCTGAATCCTTAAAAGATCATTCTGGCCTAGCCTTCTGAATTGATTCTCCCTTGAGTACCAAGGAGTATCCTCTCTGCTTTGATTCTCCTATTGGAGAAGTGAAAGGAAAGGAGCAATACTCATTCCCCTTCCCCTCCACCGGCCCCATGTGGAGTGTGAATTTGACTAGGCGAGCTTGCGCCTGGGCCCCTGCTGGATTTTTCCACTTATTGACTCTCCCGAATAAAGGGCCTCGTGTTGGCATGTTTCAGAGGTGTGTGAGTTACAGCGCCATCATCACGGCAGATCACCCATGGCAGAGTCCATTGGAAGGGTTGGTGGAGGCGGCAGCAGCCTGTGGAAGCAGCTGAGCATGTTCCCGTTAGAGGGGTACAACAGAATCCAGGCAACGTGGGACTTCCCTGATTAGAAATTGTGGGAAAACTGCTTGTGTTTTAATAATGTTTCAATATTAGTTGTATAATAGTAGGTATAAATTGATATTATTGGTATAAATGATACCAATATATAAATAAATTGGTATAAATAGATGATAATGGTAGTTATAAATTGGTTCAGATTTCTTGTCTGGGCTAGGATTCCCTTATACCTAGCATTCCCGTTTTTGTGTGTAGTAATCCATTCATTAGACTCTGATTCTTCTTGTGTATGGAGTACCATTTTCTTGCTTCCCCTATTTTAGGGAACTCCTAAGACTTATAAGCCATAATCAAATTTATCCTAACTCAGATGATCCCGAGATAACTAGAATGAGGGACAGTGTGAGAAAGGGGATCCTCATGGAACCAAGTCGAAATGGCAAAGTTGAGTGCCCCAGACTTTGTGGGTTCGCCTCTGCGATGTTTTATTGATATACATAAGAGAACATCTATTTCGGGGCATAGAGAGAGGAGAGTGCACATAGTAAGGGTAGGGAATGACGACCCTCCTCCCCTAATCTTGGTCTGGGAAGACAGGAGGAGCCCACCACCAGCAGGGTGTGCCCTCCGTACTGACATGCAGTAACAATGATGCTTTCTCTGCCGGCCGCTCCCCGGGAGATATCTGGTTAGGATGACGCATGTAGCCTGTGTCTCTTGGAAGGAGCGAGGTTAACAGGCTCACATGGGAATCAAATCCATGCATGACCCCACTCTCATTAGCTGGCTTTGTCAGTAACCCACCACACACTTGGAGTCCCCAATTTAAATCTTGGAAAGGCACCCACTGCTGCTGGCCAGCTTTAAACAAAAATATCACCCCAGGGCAATGATTACACCACCAGCTTTCTTCCTTAAATGATTTCCTTTTGCTTCTCCAGAAGAGATTTATGTCTCAGGAAGGGCTTTCTCCCTCCCTCATAACCCATCTGGCCTTCCTGTCTAAGCCTGCAAGGAGGGAGGGTGTAATCCTCTGTTTGCATCTTTATAGCAAGTTACTATGGAAATTATGATGATGTTAGAACTTTGGCGGAGCCACACCACTGTGGTCTAAAGGACATGAGACTCGCTGGGGGGAAATGAAGAATTAAACAAAAGCATCTTTAGTTTGAAACAATAATTTATTTTTCACCTTTTCTGCCATTGGTAGCACTCTTGCTAAGACTAACAAGTTAGTGGTACACTTGTAGGAACAGAACCAAGAAGAATTCTCTCCTGGCCACTTTTGTTGTGTCTTCTTATGAAAATTAAAATGAGGGAGCTCCAGATGTGGTTGGACCAGAGCAGAGTACAGCAGGAATTAATACAATAATTTAGGCTTGCCTCACCTCCCCTTCAAGCCCTCCTTCCCCCTAAAAAAGAAAAAAAAATCTGGTCTCCACTTTCACTGGAGACAGATAATTGAGAAAAGTGGCCTTTTTAAACTTATTTGGCTGATTGCCTCAATTTTTCCCTCTCTTGGTCTGATGTACTATAATCAAATTTGGTAGAACTCTCAAGGAAATGAATGGGTTTTTTTTTGCAAGAAATTAGATGGTAGAATGACTATTTAGGAAAAAGCCAAGACCAGTGTGCATTAATAATAATTCCCATGTGCTTAAATATTAAATACAGTAACCATGACAAGGTAGGGAAGTTTTGGATCTCTTGCCAACACTTTCCTTATTTCTGGGGAGTAGAGAGGCAGTAAGGGCTGGGCAGCTAGAGCTGATCCAGAGAGCTGAATTTAAAGGATGCTGACAACTCTCATCACCCAAACAAAGAAGAAACAACGAAGCTTAGCACCTAATTAGTAAGAATCATTAGTTAATAGGAAGCTACCACATCTCACTGAGGCATGGATGAACTCCTCTCCTGCCCCAACCCTTCCCATGGGGTCATGCTTCAGCCTGCTTGCCTTGCGGTGGTTCATGATAGTTGTCTCCAACACAAAAACTAGTAATTGCTCTGTTCTGTTTTTCTCTCCCTTTGATTCATCAGAACTCTCCTCCCTCTTTCACCTATTTCATGGACTTTGTTCTTTGTTCATGTCTCTGTTCTATTTTCTCTCCCTTTGATTCATCAGAACTCCCCTCCCTCTTTCACCCATTTCATGGACTGGTTCTTTTGGGTGGTTCCTATGCTTCAGGGCTAATTTATACAGTGGAAAGAGTACTGGAATTAAAGTCAGAGATATGGGTTCAAATCCTTGATGTGTCATTATCTATGTGACCCTGGGGAAAATCACCTGGCCTATGGCTCAATACTACGGCATTCCAAACTTGGCCCCCAAACTCGAGGACATTAAAGCAATGAGAATGCCAAGGAGAACATGCCAGCACTTTACAGCAACATCAAGAATATCTTCTAGATAACTTCAATCAGTGCTTCCTATAGCAGCACACATACGAGATAACTTCCATCAAAACACGGAGGTTATCCTTTCCCATCTGAAAGAAAAGATCCTCTTTAATCTTTAGGATTAGATCATTTTCTTCACCCAGAAATATACTGAGATGCCTTTGAGCTGGATTTAGGATATGAATCTTCCCGCTGATACTTGGGTTTGAATCCTCTCTCTAAAACTTAAAATGAAGACCAGGGGCAAATCATTTAACTTCTCTTTACCTTGGTTTCCCCATCTGTAAAATAGATGATAAAATCTGTAGCACCCACCTCACCAACCTGTTGCAAAGAGTCAAATTGAGATCATGAATGTAAAGTGCTTTGCAAAGCTTAAAGGGCTCCACAAATTTGAGTTACTATTAGCTATAATTGTTAAATACTCCTAACAGCTCCTTCCTTTGGCAAACAACTACATTACTCACCACCATTTATTTTTTTTTTAAACCCTTGTACTTTGGTGTATTGTCTCATAGGTGGAAGATTGGTAAGGGTGGGCAATGGGGGTCAAGTGACTTGCCCAGGGTCACACAGCTGGGAAGTGGCTGAGGCCGGGTTTGAACCTAGGACCTCCCATCTCTAGGCCTGACTCTCACTCCACTGAGCTACCCAGCTGCCCCCACCACCATTTATTTTTTATATTTATTTTACTTTATTTTTTGTTACATTTTCAGTTCTGAGCTGTCTCCTTCCCTCTCTCTCAATTCTGTATTAGAGAAGTCCAACATTTGACATATATATATATGTATATATATATATATATGAAACCATATATTAGACACTTCCACATATCAGTTCTTTCTCTGGAGATGGATAGCATCTTCCTTCATAGGTCCTTTGTAGTTGATTTCAATATTCATGCTGACCAGAAAAAGCTTAGTCATTCACCGTTACTTTTGGAACAATACTGCTATTAGTGTGCACAATATTTTCTTGATTCCACTCATTTCACTCTTTATTATTTCATGCAAATCTTTTCATGTGTTTCTAAAATCAACCTGCTCATCATTCCCTATAACAGTGGTATTCCATCACAATAATGTATCACAGTCTGTTCAATCATTCCCCACCTGATGGGCATCCCCTCCATTTCCAGTTGCATTGCAAACCATTGCAAAAAGAGCTGCTATAAATATTTTGGAACATATTTTTCCATTGTCCCTGATCTCCTTGGAAAACAGGTCTAAGAGTGGTAATCCTCAGTCAAAGGGTACACACAGTTTTATAACTGTTTGGGAATAATTCCAGATTGCTCTCCAAAATGCTTGGATCAGTTCACAGCTCTACCAACAGTATATTAGTGCCCTAATTTTTCCATATGCCCTAACATTTGTCATTTTCCCCTTCTATCATTTTAGCTAATCTGATAGGTTTGAGATTGGCAAAGTCACTTTAACTCGTATTTCTTTAATCAATAATGATTCTGAAATTTTTTTCATATAACTATACATAACTTTTATTTCTTCTTCCAAAAACTTCGTCTTCATTATCTTTTGACCACTTATTCATTGTGGAATAATTCATATTCTTACAAATTTGACAAAGTTCTCTATTTAAAATACAAGATTTTTTAAATCAAGAAATGATCTGTAAGTCTCCCCCTAATTTCTGCTATCCTTCTAATCTCAGCTATATTAGTTTTATTTGTACAAAAATTATTTGATTTAATATAACCAAAATTATCCATTTTACATATCACAATCCTTTCTATTTTTCGTTTATTCATAAATTTTTCTCCTATCCAAAAATTTGATAGGAAATATGTTCCCTGTTCTTCTATTTACTTTTTTTTTTTTTAAATTTTAAACCCTTACTTCTGTGTATTGACTTATAGGTGGAAGATTGGTAAGGGTAGGCAATGGGGGTCAAGTGACTTGCCCAGGGTCACACAGCTGGGAAGTGTCTGAGGCCGGATTTGAACCTAGGACCTCCTGTCTCTAGGCCTGGCTCTCAATCCATTGAGCTACCCAGCTGCCCCCCTTCTATTTACTTATGATATCACCCTTTATGTCTTTGTCATGTATTCATTTTGATCATATCTTATATTGCCCTATACCAATTTCTGCCACATTGCTTTCTAGTTTTCCCAACTTTTTTTTAAACAAATCCTTATTCCAACAGCTTACATTTTTACATTTATCAAACACAAGATTACTATAATAATTTACTACTATAATAAATTATATCTACTCTATTTCACTGATCTATCATTCAATTTCTTAGCCATTACTAAATAGTTTTAAAAATTAATGCATTATAATACAGTTTAAGATCTGGAACTGGGAAAGCTAGTGCTTTCCTGGCTCAGTGGAAAGAGAGTCCGGTCTAGAGACAGGAGATCCTAAGTTCAAATATGACCTCAGATACTTCCTACCTGTATGACTTTGGGAAAGTCACTTAACCCCAATTGCCTCCCTTACTGTTCCTCTGCCTTGAAACCAATATTTAGTATTGATTCTAAGATGGAAGGCAAGGGTTTCAAGAAAAAAAGACCTAATACTGCTAAATCTCCTTCCTTTACATTTTTTTTCATTGATTCCTTTAATATTCTTGATCTTTTGTTCTTCCAAATGACTTTTGTTATTTTTTCTAGCTCGATAAAATAATTTTTTGGTAATTTGATTGGGATGTAATTGAATAAGTATATTAATTTAGGTAGAATAATAATTTTATTTTATTGATTCAGCCTACCCTTGAACAATTAATATTTCTCCAATTATTTAAGACTGCCTTCATTTGTATAAAGTGTTTTATAATTATTTTTATACAGTTCCTAGGATTGTCTTGGCAGTTATACTCCTGGGTATTTAACATTTTCTATGGTTATTTTAAATGAGATATTTCTTGCTAGTGCTTCTTGTGCAGGTTTTTTTTTTGTGCGTATGATATATAGAAATGCTGATGATTTGTGTGGGTTTATTTTATGTCCTGCTACTTTGCTAAAATTATTTTTTCAACTAATTTTTAGTTGAATCTCTAGGATTTTCCAAGTATACTATCATATTGTCTTCAAAAAGAGATAGTTTGATTACTTCATTGCCTGTTCTGATTCCTTCAATTTCTTTTTTCTTCTCTCATTGCTATTGCTAGCATTTCTAATATAATAGTGAATAATATTGTGATAATGAGTAAGGTTCTTTCACTCCCAATCTTATTGAGAAAATTTCTAGCTTATCCTGGTTACAGATGAAGCTTGCTGATAGCTTCAAGTAGATGCTTCTTATTATTTTAAAGAAAAATCCATTTATACCTATGCTTTCAAGTGTTTTTAACAGGAATGAGTGTTGTATTTAGTAAAAAGCTCTTTTTGCATCTATTGATATAATCACATGGTTTTTTGTTGCTTTTATTTTTTTATATAATCAATTAAGTTAATAGTTTTCCTTATATTTAAGCAGCCCTGCTTTATTGGTTTAAACCCTGCTTGGTCATAGTGTATAATCTTTATGATATACTGTTGTAGGCTCCTGGCTAGTAAATTTTATTTAGGATTTTTGCATCATTATTAAGTAGTGAAATTGTCCTATAATCTTATTTCTCTGTTTCTGCTGTTACTTATTTAGGTATCAACATCATATTTATTTCATAAATGGGAATTTGGTAGGACTCCTTTTCCTATTATTCCAAATCATTTATTTAAGATTGGAATTAGTTGATCTTTAAATGTTTAATAGAATTCAATTGAAAATCCACGTGGTCTTGATGCTTTTTTTCTTCAGAATTTCAATTCCTTTTTGTAAAATAGATTTATTTTGATATTCTCTTTCCTCTTCTGATGATCTGGGTAGTTTATACTTTTCTAATTATTCTTTCATTTCATTAAGTTATTACATTTATTGGCATATAATTGAGCAAAATAGCTCCTAATGATTGTTTTAATTTCTTCTTCATTAGTGGTATATTCACCCTTTTCACTTTGATATTAGTTATTTGGTTTTCTTCTCTCTCTTTTTAAATTATAGTAACCAATGATTTATTTTATTAATTTTTTAATGAAACCAATTCCTACTTTTATTTATTAATTCAGTGGTTTCCTTATATTACTTTTTATTAATCTCATTTTTAATTTTTGGGGTTTCTAATTTGATGTTTAATTGGAGTTTCTTAACTTGTTCTTATTCTAGGTTTTTTTTAAATTCATTCATTCATCTGCTCCTTTTCCTATTTTATTGATGGAAATGCTTAGAGAGATAAATTTTCCTGATTGCTGCTTTTGCTACATCCCATTAGTTTTGGTAAGTTCTTATTATAATTCTCCTTAATAAAAATTATTTATTGTTTCTATGACTTGTTCCTTAATACACTCATTCTTTAAGATTAGGCTATTTAGTTTCCAATTAATTTTAATCTGTTTTCATGTTCTTTTAATAAATGTAATTTATTGCATTATGATCTGAAAAGGATGCATTTACTCTTTCTGTTTTTCTGCACTTAACTTAATGTCTTTATGCCCTAACATAAGGTCAATTTTTATAAAAGTGTCATTTGTCAGTGAGAAAAAGGTATATTCCTTTCTGTTCCCATTCAATTACTTCCAAATGTCTGTATGTATGTATGTAAGATTCTAATCAATTCTTTGACTTCTTTCTCCTTTTTCGGTTAACTTTATAACTGACAGGAGAAGGCTGAAGTCCCCATTACTATAATTTTGCTATTTCCGCCTGTAATTCATTTACCTTTTCCTTTAAAAAATTTGGATGCTAGACTTCTGGTGCATATATGTTTAGTATTTATATTACTTCATTATTTATGGTACCTTTTAACATAATGTAGTACCCCTTTTAATTTAAACTATTTTAGTTTGAACTTTGTCTGAGATCATTATCGTTACCCCTGCTTTTTTTAAAGTATCAACTAAAGAATAATAAATTCTCCTCAAGCCCTTTATTTTTACATGCATCTCTTACAAACAACCTATTGTCAGGTTCTGGTTTTTTAAATCCATTCTACTACCTATTTCCACTTTGTGGGTAAGTTTGCCCCATTCACATTCAAAGTTATAATTACTATTTGTGTATACTTCTCCATGATAGTTTTCCTCACTCTTTATCATCTCTCTCCCTTTATAACTTATCCCTCCTCAAAAGTCAAATTTATTTCTGACTATGGCTTCTCTAATCTGCACACCCATATAAAAGTTTTTCCCTTTTCCTATCCACTTGCCCTCCTATTTTCTTAATCCTCACACCCTTCTGAAAGCCGTTCTCTTATCCTATCCTTTTACTCTCCTATTCCTCTGGACTTTAAGAGTACTAGATGTGCATGTTATTCTCTCTTTAACCTAACACAAATAAGAATAATGTTTCCACACTACCCAGTCTCTATTCCATTTCTTATATTCTTATTTCTTTAGTGTGAGATTATTTGCTCCATTTTCTCTCTCTATCCAATTTTATTTTTTAGGATTATTCTATCATAACAAACTCAATCTCAAGGCTTCTGTTAATATATATTCTTTCAAACTACCCTGGCAATGATAACTTTCTTTAGAGTTACAAATAGCAATTTCTCCCTATAGGAAGTAAACATTTTGACCTTAAGATCCCTTATAATTTAGTCAGTCTTTTTATCTTTACCTTCTTATTTCTCTCTTGATTTCTGTAAGTCAAATTTTCTCAAGAATAATTAAAAGTTGGGGGCAGCTGGGTAGCTCAGTGGATTGAGAGCCAGGCCTAGAGACAGGAGGTCCTAGGTTCAAATCTGGCCTCAGACACTCCTAGTTATGTGACCCTGGGCAAGTCACTTGACCCCCATTGCCCACCCTTACTACTCTTCTGCCTTGGAGCCAATATACAGTACTGACTCCAAGATGGAAGGTAAAAGTTTAAAAAAAATTTTTATAAAAGGAATACCTAAAAGTTTTTTAATTCATTAAATTTCAATTTTTTTTCCTTGCAAGATTATATTCAGTTTTATTAGATAGGTTATTTTTTGCAACTTGATTTTGGTTGCAACTTGAGATCCTCTGCTCTTTAGAGTATCATTCCATGTTCTTCAATATTTTAATGTAGAAGCTACTGAATCTTGTGAAATTCTGACTGTAGCTCCATAATATTTAGACTGTTTATTTTTGGTTATTTGTAATATTTTTTCCTTGCCCTGGAAGGTTTGAAACTTAGCCATAATGTTCCTGTAAGTTTTTATTTGGGGTACTCTTTTAGACACGTTGAGTGGATTTTTAAAATTTCCATTATACCCTCTGGTTTTAAAACCTCATCAATTTTCTGTAACAATTTCTTGAAATACAATATCTAGATTCTTTTTTTATTAATAACTTCCAGGTAATCCAGAAATTCTTATATTATCTCATCTCAATCTGGTTTTCAGATCAGTTGTTTTTTCTAATGAGATATTTCATCATCTCTTCTATTTTTTATTCTTTTGGTTTTGTTTTATTATTTCTTGATGTATTATGAAGTCATCAGCTTCCCTTTGCCCAATTCTAATTTTTAAAGTGTTATTTGCTTCCATAGATTTTAGATCTCTTTTTTCAATTGGTTGACATTTTTTCCATCAGATGTCTTAGCAGAGAGGTAATGGGCTAAAAGTGGGCAAATATCAGATAGGACCAATGTGCTCATTTGTTTTGGGCAGCTAGCTAGGTGGTGCAGTGGATAGAATTCCTGGCCTGAAGTCAAAAGGACTCGTATCTTTCTGAGGTCAAATCTGGCCTCAGATACTGGCTGTGTGACCCTGGGCAAGTCACTTTACTCTGTTTGACTCCGTTTCTCTAAGGAGAAGGAAATGGGCAAACCACTCCAGTATATTTGCCAAGAAAATCTCAGTTGGGGACATGAAGAATTGGATACAACTCAACGAATGTATTCATTGCAAAGGAGATCTCCATTTAGGGGCTGAGTGGGAGTAAGTTAAAAATAGGTAACTGATATAAATATATATATGTATTTTTTAAATCTATAACATTTTTTAAAAAATCAAATGCCTAATAATCTGGGGTAGTACCAGTGGCCAAAAATTACAGATAGCCTTTTCCCTGAATGTTATGCTCACTCCATTTCCTCTTTGAGCAAAATCCAAATAAACCAGGGCAGGGCACCAATAGCTTTACCCTAGGCAATGAAAATTTAGAAGGGTGCAAAAATTTAACCCATGAACTCCTTTGACAGTGACCATGAATTAACAGTAACTGACTATCTCTGACTCTACTGAATTTGACTTAATTACCTCTTTTAATATTTTCATATCATGAAATAGGAAGTTCATTAGGGGACCTGATGTATGCTACTTGTTTCACCTTGTTTTTTGCTACTTGCCCTAGTTTCCAATATTGCTGGTTTTGACTCTAACTCTTTGCCCAGGTTATATATAGTAAACACCTCCACTTTGGGTTTGCCCAAGAAAGCATCAGACTTCAAAAAAAGCACAAGTTCTCAAACACAAGTGCAAATCTATAGACCAATATTGCTGTTATAGGTCTCTAATTTCTCTTTCAGTAAATAATATTTTATGGTTGATGGGATCAACAGTGTGTTTTCCATTTTTAACTCAATCTCTTATTCTCTTAACAATTCTCCCTCCATCTCTGACTATTTTTTTTTTTTTGCCCTGCCTTTACTTTCTATCTTTATCTTTCAAAACCTCATTTCTTTCCTTTTACTAGAGCCCTGGGAATTTTTTTGTTGTTATTCTGACCTTTTCCTTTCCAATTATTTAGATCCTTTCTGCCAATTTCCCAGTTGGGTTTTCCTGTCATTGTTACTTTTGTTTTCCTCGCCTCCCCACATTCTCCTTCCTCTGTTCATAGATGTTGCCTAAATTTCATACATGTCCTGAATTGTTCTTACTCCTTATCATGTTTATATTTACTTCCTGAATTTTCCATTAATCTTGAACATTAAAATGGAAGTAATGTTTCCTGTCTTTTGATTACCTTGCTTAAAACACTATTAAAACTATTCTATGAAGATCCTTTTCAAAATTAAATCTGATCACCCTGGTCTTCTGCTTTATATACTGGAACATCAATGAATTTAAGAACTAACTAACTTTCTTTCTTTCTTTCTTTCTTTCTTTCTTTCTTTCTTTCTTTCTTTCTTTCTTTCTTTCTTTCTTTTTCTTTCTTCCTCTCCCTTTCTTTTTTTTTTAAACCCTTACCTTCCATCTTAGAATCAATACTGTGTATTGGTTCTAAAAGATAAGAGTGGTATAGGTTAGGTAATGAGGGTTAAGTGACTTACCCAGGGTCACATAGCTAGGAAGTGTCTGAGGCCAGATTTGAACCCAGGACCTCCTGTCTCTAGGTCTGGCTCTCAATCCACTAAGCCACCCAGTTGCCCCCTCCATTTATTCTTTAACATCTTCCAGTGTTACTTCCATAGGCCCAGGGCTAGAACAGACCTAAGAATTCATCTAGTCCAATTCCCTCATTTCACAGAAGGCAAAACTGAGGCTCAGAAAGGGAAGCAACTTGCTTCTGGTCATTGAAGTATTCAGATAAGGGATCAGGATCTGAACCAGGATCCTTGACTTCTGAGCACACTATTGGTTGCAGTGGCCACTTCTTCCTCCCTCAGTTATAGGTGACCCTGTGTGTTCTTTTTTCTTTTATGAACCAGGAATCTATAACCCTGATCCAGCTTCCTTGAGCATTCTCTATTTCCCTTTTTTTTTTTTTTACCTAATCCAGACTCCTTATAAACAAGCTAAGTTTAGCTTCCCCTTTTTCTAGGCTCCATAACTTGGGTCTCCATTTCCTTCTGTAAGGCTGACATTTACATCCTTATTTTCTACATTTAATTATGGTTAGCTATGGGAATATCCTGGAGGAAAGCTAAACAGGCTTCAAGGCCAATTCTAGACTAGTTTTCCATTTGCACTTTTGACTCATAACCATGGTGCCAATGGAAAAAGGTCTGGGCTTGGAGTCAGGAAACCTGGGCTCATTTTCTTATTAAATGTGTGTGTCCATGGTAACCTAACCTCTGTGAGCCTCCTATGCAAAACTGGCCTAACAATGGCTATGCCTACTTCATAGAACTATTAGGAAGAAAAAGTGTTATAACCTTAAAGTAGTTGAGATATGTGATCCGTTAATTATTTTTTGTCATATTACTGTTTCCCCCAATCCAATTCCTTCTCCTTCCTCTTTGTCAAGGCCTGCAGGGTAACTGCCTGTTAACCCCTCTATGTTTAACTTAAGAGATTTTATTGGAATGTTTCCTGCTTTCACCTTTTTGCTGTTTAATTGAAGAACATTTCTCAAGTAGAATTTCTATGATAGATAAAGAGGTTTTCCCCTGATTTTTATAAATATGTGCATACATTTCCTCTTTCTGCTCTCCTTTTTATCTCTACTTTTTGTGCTTTACTATAATGTAATATACATTATATTCTTATATATAAATTACATATATCTTATTTATTATTATATATTATATATGCATATATATACAAAATAAATATATAAAATTCTTCCTTGGATATTTATTTCACTTTCTTCAAGAGAGAGTGAGGCCAGTAGTTTTGTACAACTCTGTCTCCCTTAAATCCAACTCACCCTCAAGTCATTTCTCTAAGATGTCATTGGTCCTCTTCTAAAATGAAGGACAAACCACAACAAAACCACTTTCTTCCACCAATCCTGCTTCTAGCCTGGCCCCCAAAGCCCTCCTCAAGGAGAGCAACCTGCTGTGGAAGAACCATCCAACCTCAAATCCCACCAACCCACAACCACCAAAAGACAGGGAAGACCAGTGACCAGCAGTGCCCCCCCATCCCCAGGGTACCAGCCCTGCTTCCAGCTTGTCCCCTTACTCCTCCCTACCCAGCCATCATTCTGGGGAGCTGCTCTTGGGGAGATGTGACTTACTTAGCACAGTCACTAATGTCCTTGGCATTGTAAAATGCTTCAACACCAGAAACAGAGATGGTCTCATCAGTGGAAATTAAATTAAAGACCCAGTGCCATCTGCTTTTCTGCTATTCCCTAAGGATGCCTGAGCCTTTCCATTTGGCTTACAACTGGAATAATATTGGTCTCCTGATAAAAGATGAGCTTCCTGAGATCAGTGAAGGACCGATTTCCTCTTAATATCAGTGCTTGACATGGTACTTTGCATATAAGTGCTTACTAAATGTCTTTTCATTCATTCCTTCTTTCATTCTCCAGTCATCTCCATTTATATTATTATTCTTTAGTGGGTCCTTTTGGCACCTCAGCCTGACCTGGGATCATTTTTAGACTTGGAAAAGCCTTTAGAAATCATCTGGTACTATCCCTTCATCTCACGATGAGAAACTGAGAGATTAAAGCCAATCCCTGGGGTCAAACAGTAAAGAGGCAAGCTAGGATTCCAACCCACTTTTTCTATCCTGGAACGTGCGTTCTTTCCACTAGATCATGTCTGGTCAGTACTTGATTTGTCCCCTGGATCACACTGCTAGAAAGAACTGTAAAGGTCACAGAATCCAAGCTCGTTTTATTATAAAATTTAGTCCAACCACCTCGTTCTATTGCAAAATAAAGATAATAACAGCTACCTCACAGGGTTATTGTGAGGATCAAATGAAATGATGTTAATAAAGTCCTCAGCAAGTGCCTGGCACATAGCAAGTACTTAATAAGGGTTTATTTCCTTCTCTTCCCTTTTTTTGCAGATGAGGAAACTGAGGTATAGAGAGGTTAAGTGACTTATTGGAGATTAACATAGCTAATTCTTGTCCAAGGCAGGAGTAGAATCCTGATCTTCCAGAGTCTAGGTCTCCATCCACTGCACCCCCATTGATCCATGTTGCCTCCAGCATCTTCTGCTAATCATCTCCTCTCAGGCCTCACAAAAGGCTGTTCCAGCTTTGTCCTTTACAGCACCAGGAAGCCTAAAGTATGGATGCTTGATCTAATCCATTGCCAAGTCCCAAACTCCTGGGATCCCTAGGCTTAGCACACTTTGCACATAGAAGACATTTAATAAATATATAATTTATGTTATATGTTAATATATTGTTATACTAAATAAATATAAGTAAATGAAAACCTAAAGTTCCAACTGCAATACTTTTAGGCCTTCTCATTATATTTACAATAAACCTTTCTCATTCCTCAGCAGAAGAAAAGAAAATCTCTGGCTTATGGTTTACCCCTCTGAACCTTGCCACATTCTAGAGCATCTTGTCACACCCTCTTCTATGATCTTGCCCCCATTAAAATGGCATTTAGAATTGCTTTTTAGACACTCAGATTCAGTTCATTTCTATACAAATTGGAGTTTTAATGTATTCAGAAGTGTCACTACAAAATTTTTCCAAAATTCTGAAAGAAAATTTCATGGAACTTAGTTCAAAAGACATCGTGCATGATTGTCTCAAGGTTAAAATATAAGCTTTTCAGCCTCGCATTGAAGGCCTTCCATAATCTGTCTCTAAATGACCTTCCCAGATTTATCTTACATTTTTCTCTTTTGGGAATTTCCTCAAATTAAGTGTTGCTCAATCTCATTCTTTTCTTCCCTAACTTTGTTCATTTATACAGGCTATCCTGTCTCTATGTCTGAAATGTACTCCTGCCTCCTCTCTGCCTGTTAAAACTCATTTGTTCTCTCAGGGCTCATATAAGGTACCACTTAGCCCATGAAGTCTTTCCCAATCCCCAGATGATGGCATTCCTTCCCTCTTCCAGTTTTCCCAGAGCATTTTGTCTGGCTCTCTCCAAAATGCTCTAACTTGCTGTCAAATTTATTTGTGCATATATTGTCATCCCTCCATATTACATTTTAAGCTCCTTGATTGTAAGGACTGTGTTGGCTTTCATCATCCAGTCCCCTTTAAGTGGGAAGAGCATTTATTTTATTATTATTTATTTACTAACATTTGCTCGAAAAAGGGAAAATTTCTTTTATTTCATTAATTTATTTTATTTTATTAATTAATGATTGATAAGCAATTGTATTTATTAATTATAATTAAATAAAATAAATTAACTTATCTATAATAAACACTTGTGTTTATTAATTCATTTGGACCTACTGTTAAATACTAAGGGTTTGTGCCAGATTTCATTCTTACTTTAGATGTTTATTTCATTGTTTTCATTCACAATGATTAACTTTATAATTTAATTTTTCAGTGTCTTTATATTGAATTGCATTGAAATATGCTGATGACCTAAAGGGGAATTAGAACTCCTTCATTTTTGCAGTATAAATGATGATAGATCAACAGATAGGTAGATATGCTTATACATACACATACAGACACACATTGAATGTGTTCCAAGGACTCAAGTTATGATGAACGCTCTTATTACAGTGTCTCTGTGAAGATTTTGATTTCTATCCCTTGCATCCCAAACCCTTATAACAAATGTTCTCTTGATTGGAGCCTTGTCGAGTCTCCTACTTTCATCTCCTTATTCAATAGTTCTTCTTTCGTTCAACCAGCATCTATGAAGTGCCCACAGTTTGCAAGGTGAAAAGAAACCAAGAAAGAACTGAAACAATCCCTGCCCTCAAGGAACTTCCATCCTCTCCTGAGGATTGTCCTGTTTATACTTCACCTCATAACTATTAGAACACATCTGATAGCAATGGATCAGATTTAGCGAAGACCAACTCTTTTCCCTCAACCCTATGATTCCGTGTATTGAATAGTTTCTAGGAATCCTCTGTTTCACTGGTAAGAGAGCAATGCCTTATCTTCTCTGTTTCTCCACGAAATAAAATAGCATGAGGACACCCCCTTCCCGGGCAGCAAATACCATTCTCCTGAACTGGGTTCTCTGTTCTTAGAGAGCTTTTGCCCATTGTCTCAAGAGAGCCTCCCTCCAGGGATGCATTACAAGAAGCAGCAGCTACAAGACCATGGACTGAAAAGCAGTAAAGGCAGTAAACTAGCTGGTGTAAAGGAGTACTTACAGAGTCGTCAGCAGAGAGGAGAGAAAGCATCACCTCCCCCGGGGACCATTAATTTGAGGGAACAATGCCAAACAGAGCATTACTTAAAAGAAATGTTGGTTATGCCCCTCACATACATCCTGTCAATCGAAACCAAATCCTGGAAGAAACTGCAAAGGTAAACCTTGAAAAGAGGTGCATGCTCCCTCCTCTGATGGTGGCCTGAAGGTTGAGGAGCCTGGAGTCTTTCCCTAAATAGACAGACCACTGTGGGGGCTCCAGCTGGTCCCAGACCCCAGAGGGATAGTGCAAAATTCTTTTGTCTTCCAAGAGTTTCGATGCCATTAAGTAAATAGGCTTTTATAAGCCCAAAGATTCATCTCGTGCCTTAGCTCTCTCCCACGGACAAGAAAAGAGGGGACTTTTGATTCCACTGATTTCACTTTAAAACTGTTGAGTATAAAGGCAAAAGACCAGGGGCATCTGAATCCAGGGACTCTCCCATTTGTCTCAGCCTCCTCCCTGAGCGAGCTCCTAATGGCTCACCGAGAGGCGTACCCCAGAAGTGACCCCAGGAGGGTGAGGGAGGGTGGGAAACACAGACGTGAAGACTGCGGCCCCTCTGGGTCCCTGTGAAAAATAGCAAGATGCGAAAAAGATCTCCGTGGTGATGGTGCTGTGAGATGCGCCTTAAATGTGTATCTTCCCAGCATTACTTGTTCTTTGTAGAAACAGTACGATTCGAGTGTGATTAAGAAAAATCAAACACGTATTGACATTCCCCTTTCTGCAATCTGTTCACTATTAGGGAATGTCTATGATTTTGGCAAGAAATGAGGATAAGTGTTCAATTTGCATTTAGAATTGCTTTTTTTAGGCACTTCATGTAAGCAGTTCTAAACAAAGCAAATATGAATGGTCTTTGTATGAACGTTTTTGCTGAGATCTGAAGGTATGAGCTCTTTGAAAAAAAAAAACCCACCAAGTTAGAGCAAGGGTCAAACCCAGCTCTCCCTACGACACTCAAGATCCCTCTCCTGGGTATAACCAGCCAATGAAGATCTCTTTGTAGGTCATAGAGGCATCATAGCAGAGGAGACAGAGAAGTGGACTTGGGGGTATGGAAGATGTGAATTCAAAGGCTGCCATGTGTGACTATGGAAATAATGCTGGGTTCAGAATCAGGCGATCTGGATTCAAATCCTGGTTTTCCCATTAGCCAGCTAAGTGACTCTGGACAAATCACGTATCTTTTGGGTTTCTTCGGCTTCCTCAATGGTTAAATTAGAGAATTAGACTAGCTGACCATTCTGTATCACAAAGAGATAATAAAAAAGGTGGGGGGAGAACTTACTTGCACAAAAAATACTGAGAGCTGCTCTTTCTGTAGTGGCAAAGAATTAGAAATTGAGGGGATGTCCATCCATTGGGGAATGACTGAACAAATTGTGGTACATGTGAGTGATGGAATACTATTGTGCTATAAGAAATGACAAGCAAGATGATTTCAGAAAGAGCTGGGAAGACCTGCAGGAAATGATGCAGAGCAAAATAAGCAGAACTAGAACACCATACACAGTAACAGCAAAACTGAAGGATGATCAACAGTGAAAACTTGGCTACTCTCAGCCATGTAATGATCTGGGGCCATCCTGAAAGACTTACAATAGGGATTGCTCTCCACCTCCCGAGAAAGAACTGTCAAAGTCAGATGGAGAAGGATCAAAGCATATGGTCTTACACATAGGTGCATTTATGGCTTTATTTTGGGGTTTTAGTTATACACGAGTGTGCTCTTACAGCAATGATCAATATAGAAGGATGTTTTGAATCATAATAAAAATTTAATTAAAAAAAGACTAGGTGATCATTAAGATCATTTCAGGTTCTAAGTTTGTAATCTTTTGAGTCTAACTCACTTGATCTCTCTGAGCCTCTGTTTTCTCATTTATAAAATGGGTATAATGCCTCAGCATATTGTCATGAAATTTAATTGAGATGATATAGATTAAGTGTTAGGAATGTCTATTGTTATTATTTACAGATCCAAAGTGTGCCAAAGGCTTTTAATGATTTGACTCCTCTATGGTTCACTTACTTTTATCCTATGCTAATCTCCTTTTAGGTGACATTAATTGCTCAGAGGAATGCCATAGACAGAATGTCTGGATTTCAGCAAGATAGATAGATAGATAGATAGATAGATAGATAGATAGATAGATAGATAGATAGAGATATATAATGCATGTATGTATATACACATATATACAGACAGTATGTATATATATATTAAAATGATATACATGTCTATATAGATATGGTTAAATATATATATATATTTTTTTAAACCCTTACTGTTTGTCTTAGAATCAATACTAAGTATCTGTTCCAAGGTAGAAGAACAATAAGGGCTAGGCAATGAGGGTTAAGTGACTTGCCAGGGGTCACACAGCTAGGAAATATCTCAGGTCACATTTGAACCCAGGACCTCCCATCTCTAGGCCTGGCTTTCTATCCATTGTCATCTAGCTGTCCCTTCAGCAAGATATTTGACAAAGTCTCTTATACTATCCTTGTTGAAGAATAGGAAGAAACATGAGTCAATGATAACATCCATGTGGCTAGCTGAAAGTTGAATCCAATGAATGCTGATCAAGAGACTGTCAGCCTAAAAAGGCAATCTTTAATAGATGGTTATGGGTATACAAACAGGGCTCTGACCTCAGCCCCATACTGTGCAATATTTTTATTAATGATGGAGAAAATCACTGAAGGCGAGTTTACCAATTTTGCAGATGACTCAAAGCTAAGAGGGCATAACTAATACATCGGAGAACCGAATCACAAGTTTAAAATATCTGAATAACCTGGAGTTATGGCCTGAAACCAGCAAAGTGAAACTTAATAGGGAGCAATGTAAAGTCCCATACTGGGGGAGGAACTCTACAAAAAAATACACTTTAGGAGAGACTTAGTTTAAACAGCATTTTGTATGGTGAAGCCATAGAGGATTTACCTAATAATAAACATACCCAGGAGTCGATAGTGAGGCAGCTATTAAAAATACTAAAACCATTTTATTGTTGTTCAGTCATTTCAGTCATATCCAACTCTTCATAATAGCATTTGGGGTTTTCTTGGCAAAGACCCTAGAGTAGTTGGTCATTTCCTTCTCCAGCTCATATTACAGATGAGGAAACAGAGGCAAACAGGGTAAACGACTCGCCCAAGGACACACAGCTAGTAAGCGTCCAAGGTCAAATTTGAACTTTGGAAGGTGAATTGTTGTTTACTTCAGGCCCAGCACTCTATCCACCACTTTGCCACCTCGCTGCCCCAATCCCATTTTGGAGAGCACTAATAAAATATCCAAGAGAAGGAAGGTGATCGCCCTGCTGTGCTCCATCCTGGTCAGAAAACTTTAAGAGAGTTGTGTGTAGTGTTGGAAACCACATCATAAAGGGGGCATTTATGAATTAAAGTGCATCTAGAAGAGGAAAATCCAAGACAGGGCAGGATCTTAAAGCCATGCTCTATGAAGAATGATTGAAAACCATAGTGGGAGACATTCTAGGAACTATAAGGAACTATAAAAGCTATGTGGAGTAAAGAATGTCATTGGAAACACAGACGCCTGGGGAGTGGGGTAAGAAAAGTTGGATTTATGGTGAGAGCAAGGTCCTCCATTGGGATCCACAGGATTCTGAGAGAATGAGAAGAAAACCTCCTATAAGTTGGATGAACCTCCTAGGGGAAATTTATGGGAGGCCATGGATGGACGAGGGTCAGACAAGATGGACTATATGCTACCCATATCAATGAGATCACAAATCTAATTGGCTATTGAAGTATTGATGGAACTGGTTAACCCAGGAAAGAGAAGATTGTTTTTGCCCTCTTCAAAAACCTAAAGAGCTAGCACCTAAAAGAGGGATAACATTGAGTCTGCTTAGCTTCAAAAGGCAGAACTCAAACCAATGAAGGGAGGAAAGGCTCCAATTGAATATTAGAGGGGAAACTCTTCTAACAGAGCTATCTAGCAATGGGAGGTAATGAGTTTCCTTCCAGTGTGTGTTTTTAAGGCTGGGCCTGGATGTTACAGAAAGGATTCCTTCACTGACAGGCAAATAGGCCCAAGTGACCTCTAAGGTCCCTTGAAACTTTATAAAATTGGAGATAATAATACAGTATTGTCCAGACTACCAACAAACATTGAAGACTGACCTATGAATAACCATAGAGCACTGTATATCTTGCTGATACTTATGTCATATCATTATTTTTCAATTAGTAACCAAAAGTACAGGGTTTACAAGGAAGGGGGAAAGAAGAAGAATTGTTAAGATTACAAGGAGTACATTTTTCTTTCCTCTTGTTACCATTCATCAGTATTACACAGATTGACCATAAAAGTCTGGCTCATACCAGAGGGGTCGCAGTCAGAGGAATCATGTTAACTATAGTTTACTGACATCATCCACTACATATCTCATTCCTGGCAGCCAGGAAGTGAACATTTTCACTCCTGGCCAAATTAGACGTGAAGAGAAGGAACACCCATTTCGAAGACCTACTTTTCCATCTAGAAACAATTTGAAACCCTTCCAAACACACTAGGCTCCATTCCTCCTTTCCTCCCTTACTCAAAGGAAAAGGGAGGGAGGATCCTGGGAAAATCCCAGGATTTTAAAGAGCCGAAAGAGGAGGGAAAGGTACTTTGAACTCCTAATATAGATTTACAATTATCAGTTGTGATTTCAAGTAACAGTAACATCCTGTTTCTGAAATGGCAACTTTAAACAATCCCAAATGTAAATAACCTTTTCCCTGTGTTTTTCTTTTGCATTTTCCTTCATTTTGTGTGAGCTTGTCATATAAGAAATCCAAAGAAAAGGTCTTTGTCCCTCCTATTGGCTAACAATGGGTTTTAATGAAAGTCTGGAGTCTGTCTGGGCACTGGCTTCAATTCCTCTAAGGAGCCAATTTCCATTTCAAGTGATTATTCTTAACAATATTAATGCAGAATAGTAGATGCAGTAGGTTTTTGCATACAACACCTAGATAACAGAGAAAGAAAGCTCTGCTGGGGCCAGAGCGTCTGAATATATTTGTTTCTTTCTTCTCAAGCATCATTTTGAATTCTAACCCTCCATCTGTGCCCGGCTTTTCAGGACATTTGACTACCAAAAAAATAAACAAGAAACCCATGGCAAGCAAGGTCCCTTTGGTGACTTCAGACATATAAGTTTCTGGAAGGGTGGAAAATGGACACATACAATTATTTAGGTTTGACGCACATGTGAGCAGCTGAGGACTGGACTAGAACTCATTCTAGGGAAACTTTAAAGGGTCTTTATTTTAAACAACTTAGATGGCTCCAGAGAGGTGGCTGTGTCATCCCTCCCCTCCTCCCCATGGGTTCAAGTGCTGACCTCTCCACACATGTATACTTCCTCCAAACACAATCTGAGATGAAATGCCAGTTAAGATATATGAGGCTGGCAGAACAGTCTACTGTTTCACACACAAAAGTTTCCCAAGTGGGGAGGATGCTGTTCGGCCAGCTCCAGCTGGCCTGGGGTGTGTGTTGGGCTGCAGAATGTGGTGGAGGATCACTTCCCTCCCTTTTCTATTGATCCCTCTACTACAGAAGAGCTCTTCTGAGGATTACTTCGGCAGCCAGCAACTCCATGGACAGCCCTTGGTCCCTAACTCCCCTCGTCCGATGTCCTAGACACCCCTTTTGGGGGATCTGAAGATGCCTGGTCTGGGGCGGCTATTTGTGAGTCGGGGGAAGACAGGGAGAGCAGGAAGAGAAGACTTTTTCTTAAGGGCAGAATAAAACCTAGCTACACTTCACACAGTCCAGCCCTCCACACCCATCCAGAAACTAGGAGATCGAGATGGGGGCAGGGAGACAGTGGGGGAGAAGGATTCTGCTAACTCCAGCCAGGAAGCCTCGTGGAGGAGGGTAGGGGGTATCCCCGCTTCCCCTTCCACAAATAGATACTACAGACGGAAACTTGAGTCGGGGGTCCGGAACTGAAAGGGGGAGGAAGGAGAAGGGAGAAGAAGTGGTAGTTAGAAGAGAAACCTCCTCCTCCTCCCTGAGTCCGGTGCAAAGTGAGCGGAGAAAGTTGCAGAGCAGCCTTCGGCCCCCGGGGCTGGGCTACGCTGCAGGGAGGGGAGGGGAGAGGGTAGAAGCAAGGCTGAAGTGGGGGCGCCGCTTCCTTACCTTATCTTTGGGGTCGAGGTTCTGCAACACCTCCTTTCCCGAAGCGCTCCTGATCTCCACCCCGCTGAGGGCAGGCGCCGGGTAGTCCCGGCAGTCCTCCCGGGCTTGGCTCCTCCGGGAGGTGTCTAGCTCAGCCACCACCGGCCGGCTCCCCCCGCCACCACCGCCGCTGCCGCCGCCTTGGCTGCTCCTCGGGGTCTTTGCCCCTCGCTGCCCTACGCTCAGGGCATCGAAATCCAGCGTCTTGCTCTCGAAGGCTCCCTCCACGTTGCAGAACATGCCCCCGTACTTCTGCCGGGGGATCTGGTCTGTGGTACCTGGCCTGGCCAGGTAGACCGGCAGATCATCCTCGTGGCTGCTGTCCCAGCCCCTCCTGCCCGATGCCATGGCTCCGGTGGGGGCGGCGGGGTTCCCTGGGTAGCAGGAGGCTCTCTCCTCGCAAGAAGACAGTGAGGGGCAGCGGCCGGCGCGTGCGGGGAGCAACAGCGACTGGAGCCCGAGCGAGAGGAGGTTTATGAGGCTGCAAACCAGAGGTGGCAGTGCAGCCCCGATTTCTGCTCTAGTCCCATGACAAGAACGAGGACCCAAAATAACAGCGCAACATGCGAAGGAGCCCTGCGCGGCACGCTCTGTCCCCCCTTTCCCCCCAAGCTCACGTATGCCCAGGCTTTGCCTCGCATGCACACTGCACCGAGACGAGTCTGTCCCCTGCTCCCCTGCCCCTCCCACTCCCCTCTCACACACAGGCTGCCTCACATAATCCGAGGATTCCCAGCTGGAAGAACCATAGGTTCACAGAGCTGGAAGAGAACCTCATAGGTCATCTAGTCCAGCCCCCCACTTTTTGCAGAGGAGGAGACTCAGGTCCTGGAGAGGAAAACTACTTGCCCAAGGTCACACAGGTAGTGGAGTAGTGTTAGAAAGTGAGCTCCTTTCAGGGCAAGGAAATAATTTTTTTTTCTTTTGACAAAATTCTATATATATTTTATTTTTTCCTAATTGTTTTTTAAAAATATTTATTTATTACCAATTATATGTCATAACAAATTCGCAAGGAAATATTCTTGCTTATCGTTATATCATTCTCTCTTAATATGGTGCCTGGCCCCTAGTGAGCCATAATAATTTTTTTGGTTGTCCAGTGCCATGACTCAAACTCCTTCATTCCACGGACAAAAAAAAAAAAATAAAGCTCAGGAAGTCAAATAAATGACTGGTCCAAGGTCACGTGGATGGTAACTATTAGAGACAGCTGGTACATGGAGAGATCATTGTGTTTGGAGTCATGAAGATCTGATTTCAAATTCTACCTCAGATACTTAGAAAGCCTGTGACTCTGGGCAATTCACATAACCTTTCCTTATCTATAAAATGGTGAGATAGGAGCCATGATTTCTAAGGTCCCTTCTGGCTTAAAATCTATGATCCCATAATTCAAATCCAAGCTCTGACTCCAAACCCACAACTCTTTCTATCTCTTCAGTAATTCACATATACACCTGCTTATGCATGCATAGACTGCTTTAGATATAGGAAAAAGCAAACAAAACCTATGTTTTGCACTGTATCCACATATTCACAACTGTGGGCATTGCTATGTGTATACTCTGAATCTTACAGCCCAGGATGCTTCTTCCAAAGTTGTGCTCACTCTCCAATTTCACTTCTAGCCGCCTATCTAGTTAACAAACTCACTTGTAGGCACACTTAGGTAGACACACAAGTCTTTTTGAATTCACACACTATTTACCCTAGCCCTTTAGCCAGTGACACTCAAACTGCAGAGTCAGCCTTGGAAAGAGCAGATGACAGAGATTCTAACCCTGTTATTGCAGAAGCCAAGTGACTACTCATCAGCGATGTCATTGAAAGGTTCCAATCCACGTATGAGTTGGACTAGAAACCTTTAAAGAATCTTCCAGCTCCGAGAATCTGTGCCTTGGGGACTCAGTGTACCTGTTGGCAGAAGAAGATGCTGGCACATTAAGGAATGATGCTGGATGAGGGGGGGGATGGAAGCTGGCCAAGGCTTGGCAACTTGGAACAAAGATGGAACTCCACATGTTGATGCTTGCCATGTGCGAAGGAAGCATGCAGTGAAGAGGATGGGCAGCTGCAATTTATTAAGCTTTGTCCAAATTGCATGTGACATATTGGCCCTTAGGCTACTGGTAATTTGCCAGGATAGCCTTTGGGCAGCTCCCCTCTTAACTGCAGTTTGGTATCAAACCCAGAAGATATTTCATTTTGGAAATTTGGAAATTTGTGAAATTCTCTGATCTTTCTCTTAAAGAGAAACAGCTGTCCTGCATCTAATAATCTGGGGAGGAAAACATGAAGAAAGGGTCACTCCTTTTAACAAATAAAAGCTATGTCGGTATAGGTAGAAGGAAGAAAGTGGCATAAGGAAAAAAGAACTAGATTTGGAGTTAGGGGGATCAAGGTTCAAATTCTGACTCAGCCATTTACTAACTGGGTGACTTTGGGCAAGTCTTTTATTCTTTCTAGACCTAAATTTTCCCAGACATTCCAATTTTTTAGTTTCTTTGAGATTAAGTTAAGGATTGGCATAGGCCTAAACTTGCTCATCTATGAAATTAAGGAATTAATTTGAATTGTGCTCAGTGTTAGAGGTCTAGTGAAAAAGAGTCTTAGACCAAGAGCCACAAATTCTGACTTTCCATGACAGCTTTATCACTTAATGACTGTGTGACCTGAAGCAAATCACTTGGCCTCTCTATCTCCCAGATTCTTTTTTAAAGAAAATAATACTTGCCTTCCTGCCTCTCAGATTTACTGTGAAGAACACAAGATTTAAATCAGAATGGGACCATGGAGATTTAATACTCTGATTTTACAGACGAGGAAACTGAGACCCAGAGAGAAGTGACCAAGATCAAACAAAATCATAGCTGTGAAAGGATAAAAGCTCTAAATGAAAAAACTCATTACTGAAATCACTTTTAAACCCCCACATTGGTTCTTTTGTCCAAGTCAATCAATCTTTCTGGAAGATGTGCCACCAAAGAGAGATAGGGCTTACTCAGTGCAGATGTGCCTCCAAACTATGACACTTTTTCAGAATCAGGAGCATCTCTCCACAGTGGGGTCAATTTATGAATCTGTATGATTCAATGTCTGATGATGATGAACCCAATAGGAAGAGAAAGCTCTGAATATTGTTCATCAGAACTCGCAACTGCTCCACAGTGAGCCAGAGAAATTGATGTTGAAACAAATGGTATGAAATTGCTGTGACCTGAAAAATACCAAATACACATCTTTTCTCAAAGGTTGGTGTCAGGTTCGTTACATGTGAAACCCAGTTTGCATCCCATGTGACTCTGTAGCAAAAGGCAGGTCTTACTGTATTAAGATGACAAGACATGTGCCTGCAGTGTATTGAATTAAAACTCTTAGAATGCTTCTTGCCAAGGTTTCTTGCATTGCATACAGCCACAGCTGACATAGTGGCTCCCTTGAGAAAAGGCATTGGCTTGCATTGAGCCATCCTCGTTCTGAGCTAGCTGCATGGAGGATGTGCCTTACAGAAGTAAATCATGCCCCATGCTTATAAAACTAAAAGCCATGGAAGACAAAAACATTTACTGACATTGTGGCTCTGAGGTCAAAATAAGAAGCAAGATAGGAAATCACCCAAGGCATCTAGGCTGAGCAAAAAGCTCATTTGGAGTGCTGACACTACCTGTTTCCCCTAATCCTCTTTGCTAAACCCGTTATATTTTGAAGCAAGAAATGGATACCTTCTTTCCCTCTGCTGAGAGGTGAGGGATGACTCAGACTGGAGGTCGCATCCATGCTCAGACTCAAGTCACTGTGTTGGTTGTCTTTGCTTCACTGATTTTCTTTTTTGCTACTCACAGAGGTGTGCTATTAACAACCAGCTCTCCAAAAAAATGTGGGGTGCAAGATATACTTTTAAAGTTTAATCTGCATTATTGACATTTTCACCACCTCTTTCCTAAGTCTAGATAATCAACAAAACAATAAATCAAGCTCTGATTTGTAGCGTTAGGCAATTTCTGAGGTGTAAATGCTCACATTGAAAATTTAAGAATTGGTATTCTAGAATCCAATATGAGCTTGTTCTAATATATCTCTTACAGTAGAAGGTTTAATTGGGGGTGGTGGGAGAGAAAGAAAGGAAGAGGCAGACCTACCCATAGAATTACTGTAGTGGGGAGAGACAGAGAGACACAGAGAGAGAACATGAAGGAAGGAAGGGTTTTTTTTTTTTTTTTTTTTAAGGAATTGGGTCTGAACCATCTTATCATAGCCTCCGCCTTCTATCTCACTTGACACAGACAGGTGCAGGGAACTCCAGGCTTACCTTTGCAAGGACAATGTCTATTCCCCAAAGTCATTTTTAAATGATCACTGAATCCCACAAAGTGCCTGACAATTATCTCAGCTCTACTATACTTTCATGGTTATATAAATTCAATTCTTCTAGGGATTATGTGGCGCCAAATATCTCTGACTAAATGAACCCAAATTTTTGAGAATAAAGTATGTTTTAGATATGAGGAAAATTAAGACAACATTTTGTAGTAATATATTGTCAGACAAAATAAAAAGTGGTTTGGGGACAGCTAGTCTCAGTGGATTAAGAGCCAGGTCTAGAGACCAGAGGTCTTGGGTTTAAATCTGGCTTCAGATATTTCCTAGCTGTGTGACCCTGAGCAAATTGCTTAACCCCCACTGCCCAGCCCTTACTGTTCTTCTGCCTTGGAACCAATACACAGTATTGATTCTAAGACAGAAGTTAAATTTTTTTTAAGTGGTTTCTAAATATGGCTGTAGTGTCACTTCTATAAAAGCACATTTACAATGCCCATCCTCCTTCTTTGCAAAAGTTGCAAATTATGGGTATGGAACATAGCATATGTTCCATATGCCAGACTCAGTTGATGTTTTAGTTATTTCTGCTAAACTGCTCCCCCTTTTCTTTAAAGTTCTTTATTATAAGAAATGGCTTATAAGGGAGAGGAAAGAGGAAAGATATATTTGTAAACAAAGGTGAGATATAACCAAAACATATCAATTAAAAATTACAAATGTATTTACAAAGCATATTTGCTTTTATGGTTTATTCAACAACAATCATCTATTAAATATCTATATGTGTAAGGCATTATGCTAAGTACTGGGAACAAAAAATAATCATCATTTATATAGCTCCTACTGCCTGCCAGTATTGTGCTAAGCACTTTACAAATATTATCTCATTTGATCTTCACAACAACCCTGGGAAACAGGTAGGATTATTATTACCCTTTTATAATTGAGGAAAGTGAGACAAACAGAGGTTAAATGATTTGCTCAAGGCACAGCAAAGTTAAGGGTATAAGGCCATAGTTGAATTCAGGTCTTTTAGACTCCAGACCCAATGCTCTCCCCACTGCCCCACTGGGCTGCCATATAAAATCAAAATAGCATTTGCCCCCAAGAAGCTTAGATTCTACCGAGGACTCACTACCCTTAGAAAGGTAATTCAGTACCAAGGGCATTACAGAATCATACAAAGTAATTTTAGGAGGAAAAGAGGATTAATACATGAATCAATCAGAAAAGACTTTTTGTGGAAGATGGCATCTGAGCTATCTCAAAGGAAGTAAAAAATGAATCTTTTGATTAGAGAAATGCAAACTAAAACAACTCTGAGGTACCACTTCATACCTATCAGATTAGCCAATATGGCAGTAAAGGAAAATGATAAATGTTGGAGAGGATGTGGCGAAATTGTGACACTAATGCATTGTTAGTGGAGCTGGGAACTGATCCAACCCTTCTAGTGGGCAACTGAAACAATGCCCAAAGGGCTATAAAACAATACATACATACCCTTTGATCCAGCAATACCACTTCTAGGTCTATAGCCCAAAGAGATTTTTTAAAGGAGAGGGAAAAGACCTACTTGTACAAAGATATTTATAACTGCTCTTTTTGTGGTGGCAAAGAATTGGAAACTGAGGGGATGTCCCTCAATTGGGAAATGGCTGAACAGACTGTGATATATGATAGTGATGGGATACTATGATGCTGTGAAGAATGATGAACAGGATGACTTTAGAAAGAATTGGAAAGACCTTCATGAACTGATTCAGAATGAAATAAGCAGAACCAGGAAAGCATTGCACATGGTAATAGCAATATTATGGAATGACCAAATGTGAGACTTAGCTGCTCTCAGCAATACAATGATCCAGGATTCTGAAGGACTTATGACAAAGAATGCTATCCACCTCCAGAGAAAGAAGTGTTGGAGTCAGAATGCTGATGAAAGCATATGATTTTTCACTTGTCTTGAGGTTTTGGTTTTATAAAGTAAACAATATGGAAGTATGTTTTACATGATAATACATGTATAACAAAGATTAAATTGCTTGCCAGCACCAGAAGGGTTTGGAGGGAAGGGAGGGAAGAAGATAAGTTCAATTATATAATTTAGAAAAACTTGTGCAGAAATTTGTTATTGCATGTAATTGTTAAAAGGTAAAATAAAATGAAATGAAAAAAAGTTTTAAATAGTCAAAGGAAAAAAAGTCATTTTCCTATCAGTATAACAGAATCACTGCCTTTCCTCCATGCTTGGAATTTTTTTCCCTCCTCTTCTCTACCTTCTGGTTTCTCTGAGTCCTTCAAGTCCCAGCTAAAATCCAGCCTTCTACAGGAAGCCTTTCCCAAATCCCTCTTAATTCTAGGGCCTTCCCGCTGTTATCTCCAATTAATCCTGTCTATAGCTTGTTTACACATAGCTGTTAGTATATCTCACCCATCTGACCGACTGGGAATTCCCTTAGAATAAGAGCATTTTGCCCTTTTTTGTAGCACAGTACTTGGCATATAATAGGTCTTAATAAATATGTATTGACTAGCTGATATACCTGAATAAAGTCAGATTCCAGTCTCAACATCATCCAGGAGCTTTCTTCAACTAAGAAACAAAACAGTTGTTGGAATAAGGAAGGATAAACATAAAGAAGGGGTTGAGACAGGGACTTAGAAATGTCCTTGAGATAAATCCCTTTCCACAAAAGGATTAGTTAATAAGACAAGACATTATTACCTATGTGGTGGTGAGCTCTTTTTACTCCTTCAATTTTTTAATATTAGACATCATATGGAGTTTACGATCTTATGTTACTGCCCTTAGATGTGATGGCACCAATTTCTAACACCTACTTCCTTTTAGTCCTGAAATAGGAAAGACACATGGACAAATGTTGACTTACTGAGAAGGTAAACTAGATATTCATTCTGAAAGTGCTAAGATGGCATGATGGCTTGTGTTTCTTTCAGACAGTCTCAAATATGGATTCTAGTATCTTTCCTCAGTGCCTCCAAGAAAGAGCCAGGCATGAAATAAGTTGCAGAAATAATAGGAGGGAAAGGTACATTTCCTTAATAACTTCATTTCACATATACCCCCACCCCCACCTACACCCATCCCATCCTCACAGAAATCACTTGAATTCTATTTCCTTGAGTTCTAGCCTCATTACTCATTAATGATATTTGAGGAGCTGGTTGATATGTATCATCAAAAAAGAAAAAACCAAAAGAGAATTATAGCAAATCTTCCTTTTCATATATTCCAAGAGTTTCATATCTGTTATAGTAAACATTTGTAGCCTCCAATCAGGAGTTTGTTTATTTTTATCTTTATCTTCCTGCCAGATGAAATTTTGTCCATGTTGAAATCATCTGGCTTTTGGAATCACCATTAGTCCATAATGAATAACAGAAACCCCCTACTCCATTGGAAAGCCAGGATGCTGTAACTAAATAATCTTCTGAGTAGCAATGATATTTATCATTCTGATGCTGAAGTAAAGGTAATCAAATCTAATGCTTCATAGCAATAAATGATCATCTCAAAGTCCAGAACTTTCTCTTACTTAAAGAATAGATGGGGCAAGAGAGTGGCTCAATGGATAGAGAGCCAGGTTCATATTTGACCGTGGACACTTCCTAGTTGTGTGACCCTGGACAAGTCACTTAATCTCAATTGCTTAGCCCTTACTGCTCTCCTGCCTTGGAACTGATACTTAATATTGACAAAAGAAAGAAAGAAAGAAAGAAAGAAAGAAAGAAACAAACAAACAAACAAACAAACAAACAAAGGAATGAAGGAATGAAGGAATAAAGGAATAAAGGAAGGACAGGAAAGAGGAAAGAAAAGAAAAGAAGAGAAAAGGAAAGGAAAGGAAAGGAAAGGAAAGGAAAGGAAAGGAAAGGAAAGGAAAAGGAAAAGGAAAAGGAAAAGGAAAAGGAAATAAAAGAAGCATAGAGTTTGAATGGATGTGAGAATCATGGTATCATGGATTCTTTCAGAATTATAGACAAGAAAAATAAAGCCAAGAGGGGTTCATGGTTCACACAGTTAGTAGCGAAGGAAGGACTGGAAACCATGTCTCCGGATTCTGGAATCCAGGGTTCTTTCCAATATGCCATACACTTCTTTATTTTAAGGCAGATGATATGTACTCATTCAGAGACAGAATCTGAGACAGGATAGAGTGAGTTCCTGTAGGGGAATATCTATGTGATGATCCTCTTGTGTGTGGTTTGGGAAACTTCAACTTTGCTCAGAGCAGACTAAGTTGTATATGAATGTTCTGAGTAATTGTTGCTGGTTAGCAATGAGCATACTTCACTGGATTTTTTTCCCCCCAAAGTCTATGGCTGGAAATTAAACTTAAAATATTATACTGATGTCTTTTTTTTTTTTGTTTTTGCTTTGTATTTTTCAGTTTGGTTTGGTTTAGTTGAAGGGGGGGGTGGTTCTTTTTTTATGTAGAACTGCAATTTCAGCTGTACAAGGAAGTTCTGATGAGGAATCCCCCTTGAAAAATGTACACCAGTAACTTTTCTGTAGCATAGAGTCTTTGAGAATTTTCTGGGGCATCGAGAGTTGGAGTGACTTACAAACATAGGGGAGAGGCAGGATGTCTTCTTGCCTTGAAGGCTGGCCCTCTGATCACTGTGACAGCCTGCCTCCTATTCTAATTGCTATCAGGCTGCAAAATATTAAACCATTCTAAATGGAGCCAAGTAAAAGAACTATCAGCCAAGAAAAGCAGCTTTACTTCTGGGCAAAAGCTTGCTGGCTGCATTAATACTCAGGGTACATCCTGGCTCCAGATTTAGTAACATGAATAAAAGTGATGAGATATGGGGGCAAGGGGGCAGCATGGTGGAAAGATCATGGAGAAGGAGGGGGTCTCTCATTCAGAATCTTGGTCATGGAAAGAATCAGAAATGCCTTGGTAATGTTTTCCGACCAGAATGCTGTTGGCATATGTCACCTTCTTATAAAAAGTTACAATTAGTTTGAGCTGGTCGCAGAAACACTATATTTCTCTTTATCATAATCAAAATAATCTTGTCTTCTGGCCAGTTACATGGAGGCAGCAGGATCAATAGAAAGGACATTGGCTTTGAATGAAAAGAACCTGAGTTCAAATCCTTCATCAGATACTTAGTTTCCTGAATGGCCACAGGGCAAATTACTTTATATCCCTCAGCATTATTTCCTCAACCATAAATGGAGTTGACCATGATGGGCTCTGAGGTCCCTTTCAAGTGTGGAGCTATGCTCCCATGACTCTCTGCTTCTGTGCTCTCTGTTTGACTTATTTGAATCATTACTTTGAGAGATTCCTTAAAAAGGGCACAAAATTTAGACAGAAAAATTGATGTTTAGTCCTGGCTTGGCTACTTACTAGTTGTGTGGCATTGGCCAAACCACTTATCCTCCCTAAACCTCAATCTCCTTTCTTCTAAAATGACAATAATAGCAATAATAATAGCTAATATTTATAGAGTCCTTTAAGGTTTGCAAAGCACATTGCAAATATAATTTCATTTTATCCTCACGACAGTCCTAGAGAGAGGTGTAATTATTATCTCCATTTTACCAATGAAGAAACTGAGGCAGGCAAAGGCTGTAACTTGCCCAAGGTCACACTGCCAATAAATACCTGGGGTTAGATTGGGGCTTAGGTTTTCCTCACTCCAGGTCCAGCCCTCTTAGTTGCTTAGGATTATTACTAATTATTCTACCTACTTCAAAGGATTGTTGTGGAAATACAATGAGATAATGTAAGGGAAAATGTTTTGTAGAACAAAAAAGTGTGAAATACTCAAGTATTTGAGAGATTTTGTTTTGTTTTTTAATGAGGGTGGTTTAAGTTTTTATTTTTGTTTTAAAACTAACTGTTTTAGCTCATCTTGCCTCTCACACAGAGGTACTCCTATCACACATATTCTGTCAGAAAGGAGGGACCTATCTTTACAGTGCCATGTGCTATTGTTGTTGTTCGGAGGTTTCAGTTGTGTTTGACTCTGTGATTTCTTGGCAAAGATACAGGAGTAGTTTGTCATTTCCTTCTACAGCTCATTTGACAGATGAGGAAACTGAGGCAAACATGGTTAAGTGACTTGCTCTTGAGGGGTCACATCACTAGCCATGGAGGCTGAATTTGAACTCAGGAAGATGAGTTTTCCTGATTCTAGACCAAGTACTGTAACCACTATACTACCTAGTTGCCCCAAGGGACAGGAAGACCCAAATTCAAATTCTGCCTTAGACACTTACTAGTTGTGTGACTCTGGGCAAACCACTCTTAATGTCTCTTAAACCATACTCATCTGTAAAAATTGCAATAATAATAGCCCCTACCTCCTAGGGTTGTCGTGAGTTTAAAATGAGGATAATATTTGTAAACCACTGCAATCTTGAGGAGTCTTTCCAACAATGCAGATTGTGATCCATCCATACCTGCCTATTCTGTGTGACTCTTACCCCCTGTCTTCCCATAATAGGTCTATCTGTAGCTATTTGGCCTGTTCCTTATTTTCTCTTAATGTTTCTGAAAGGAATGGAGGACAGATTCCCAATCAATTATTGCTCAGTCTCACCACATGACCAGCTCTTCATTTTCTTTTTTCCCCTATCAGTAGAAGTTTAATTCCTACCCCAAAATGCTAGTATGTATGCGTGTATGTATGTATTCCCCCTACCACCACCCCAATCTGTCCTAGCACCATCACCATCTGGCACAACAAACCAAGAAGTATAGGAAGAGTTGCTCTACAGAATGAATCACTCAGGTTCATATGGAACCACTCTAGAACTGAAGGGATGGGTAAGGGGAAAAGAAAAATCTTAATCTATACAAGGTCAGCTAAGTGAGCACTTCCTAGTTGTGTGACCCTGGGCAAGTCACTTAGCCCCAATGCCTAGCTCTTATCACTCTTCTGCCTTGGAACCAATATTTAGTATCAATTCTAAAATGGAAGGTAAATATTTTTTTAAAATCTATGTGTTTAATGAATCAGTGAGTCTCTTCCTCTTTTGGGCCCTGGGCCTGGAGGGAGGTGAAAAAAGAGAAGGAATCAGGGACAAGAGCTGGGGAGAAGGAAGAAGGTTTTTGCTCCTGCAATCTGAGACTATCCCAGCAGAGGCCATGACCATTGAGTCAGCAGCCCAGAGGTCTTTCTTCTTTCTCAATTCATATATTTCTTTCTTGACATCCTTTACTCTGGCTCTCCCTTGTAGTTATAAGGTGTTGTAGCCTATGTAGATCTAATATATGCTTCTCTATTGTGTGCTGAGTGAGACTCATAATTCTTCATATATTATAATGGTGCTTGACTCATAGCAATACAATAATTCTAAGGTAGACTACTGATATTTAAAAGCTGGGTCTTTGTTTTGAGGTGAAATGAGACCATTAAGGGAATTTTAAAGTTTTCTAAAGGCATTAGCCCACTACCCTCCTTATGTTTCATTCTAGACACAATTTTATAGTTCCTGTCCAAGACATATGTACTAATGGACAAGGTCTAAACACTGCACTTAACCTGGATCACAGGCATCCTTCAACCATCCTTAGTGTGTGGATGGATAGATGAGTTATTTTGAATGGTTAAAGATCTTGTCTGGAAGTTCTGTAATGCTCCAGGGCTTAGTGCACAAAATATTCTGGGCCATAGGCATCCTTCATCCACTTGGTTTTTTCTGTGTGGATGATTAGGCCAGATTATTCTGAGCAATTATAGATCTCAACCAAAAAATTCTGTAATGTTCTAGGGCTTGGTACCACCAGTGCAATGTTTTTCACATACAAAAGCATCTGGAAGACTGCTTCCATCAAAGTAATCCTTCTTCAACTTGAACTCTTGTGAGGGTAAAGAAGGGAGGATAGATAGAAAGGTGGGAGGAATGGGAGAAAGGAGAGAGGAAGGTAGAGAAAGGGAAAGGAAGGTAGCTGGTCCCCAGCCCCCACAGGGGGAAATTGGCCAGAGCCCTTCAGGGGCTCAAATAAAAGATCAGAGAGCAACTTTAGAGTTTAGAATAGCTAGGTTTTATTTTAATTAGAAAGGGGAAGGTCTAGGAAAAACTAGGAGGTAGATAGAAAGGGGAAATGGTACAGAGAGAGAGATCAGGGTAGATAGCATTAGCCAGCCTGTAGGCTCAAGAGAGAAGAGCTCCAAAAGGTGCCAAACCTTCTCTTTTATATTTTCTCCAACACCTCCCACAAAAGAAGTAGGAGGTGTTGGGGGAAGTTGTAACAGGGAGCCCTGGGAGATGTAGTCTTCCAGAGCTTACAATAATTTTAAATGGCACACTATACAGTAGATCTTCTTCATGACAATGTATACGTTGGCAAGTATACAAGTCCGTGCTCTATTTCTTTCCCATTACTGATAATCAGATGTACAACAAACAAGGATAACTGCATTATTGTTTCTCTCTAGAAATCTTGAGGAATTCTGATTTATGCAAAAGTATTTTCTCCTTATAGAAGGAAATTTTTGTAGAATTCTGATTTAAGCATGAGTATTTTCTCCTCCTGGGAGGAAATCTTTGAAGGTAAAATTTTTTCCTATTTAACTACATACTTTTTTATGGTAAACAATTAACACAATGGAATCTTGTTTTCACAACTTTTGATCAATTGCTGAATGATAAAGATGTAGTATACCGTGGAATATAATTTAGAAAAACTTGTCTGTTCCTCACTAAAATTCTCATAAAGGATGTCTTTGATATGAATGAGGCTCCCTATATGTGTAGACATTTTGGTTGTTGAAAGGAGCAGAAAAACATATATACAATCCGTTTTTGAAGAAATATAGCTTCCCAGATAAAATATTGAAGAGAGACTGAGACTGTTCTGAGGACTTGAAAGAAAAGAGCCTCTTAGATAAATGTGCTAAAAGGACCTGATTGATTTAAAGATGGCTTTAAGTGCCTTGTAGTCCATCATATCATGTGTGTGTGTGTGTGTGTGTGTGTGTGTGTGTGTGTGTGTGTATATATGTTACTATTTTGAAGGATATAGCTGATAGACTATAAATTTAAAAAATTGTTTGGGGACTGTGGGAAGGCTACTCTTGGAAACATACCTGGAAAAAAGTGATTCTTGACATTTGTATCATAAAGTTATAGAAGAATTACTGTTATGAGGAAGCCTTGACTTAAGGCATGAGAAGGCAGAGAGGGGAGGGAGAAGATGACCATACAGAGATAGGAGAAGGGACAAAAGGCACTGACTGCCTCTTAACAGAAAACAATATGGAAGCTTACAGGGACTGATCAAAGCTGATAGGGAGGCTATGCAGCTGTGACACATGGAGCTCCACTGATTGGAAGAGAGAGAGAGAGAGAGAGAGAGAGAGAGAGAGAGAGAGAGAGAGAGAGAGAGAGAGAGAGAGAGAGACTTCCTGTGCTGAGAGCTGATTGACTGGAGAAAGACAGGCCTGCCCTCTGGCATCTGTAGAATGAGAGAAGGGAAACTTGAAAAGAACTTGTCTGTGTTCTCTGCCCTTTGCTACCCTTTCTATATTGAAATGGGGAAACAGAGAGGAAAGGTGTGCTTAACATCTGCTTTGTTGCGAGAACAGCCATGATTGGATAAAGCAGAATCCCTTGCTTTTTGAAAAGTTGGCTGGGGAAAGATCTTTCACCATCTATAGTTTGAGAGAGACTCTTCTCTGAGCCCTGCAGCCCATCTGAGAAACCTTGTCAGCACTCTGGCTTAAACAAAACCCACAGGACCAAAGACTTTCTCATTGTTCGGCCAAGGGTGACTGTGTGTTAGAAGAGCTTGTCACTGCTCCCAAGGCTGGAGAATAGCAAAGAAGTAGTGTGTGGGGATCGTTCTCAAAAGAGACCCAGGACACCAAGGACTTGCACTCTGAGTTATGGGCTACTCTAGGAAAAATGGGGTTCCCTGTGGCACGCTAAATAGGAAAAAGGGGGTTTCCCATTGCACACTACTATCTTGCTGGGTTTCTATGTGTTTCCACTCTCTTTTATGAACTTATGTGCATTGGTGGTAAGGTGGGACTCAGGCTTATGAGCTATAACTGATATATTTTTTAATTGCTAGTCTTATCTTTCATTCAATAAATGCTACAACTATTCTTGTTTTCAATGTGTCATTTATTATGTATTTTGTGTAATAGGAATATATTCCCCATCCTCCCCACATACACAACAGAGTTGGCCCTCAGACCCTAAGAAAAAGTTGGAGTAATCTCCATATTGCTAGCATGAAGCTAGTTTGGGGATGGATGAGTTGCCTTAGAGGGTGATATGAGTCAACATCTAATACTATGCCTGAGGGCAAGACTAGTTTCATGCTTGAGCTATACACATGTATAGAATATTCTCATAAAAATGTGTGTAGAAGGGGCAGCTGGGTAACTCAGTGGAGTGAGAGCCAGGTCTAGAGACGGGAGGTCCTAAGATCAAATCTGGCCTCAGACACTTCCCAGCTGTGTGACCCTGGGTAAGTCACTTAACCTCCATTGCCTAGCCCTTACTGCTCTTCTACCTTGGAACTAATACACAGTATTGATACCAAGATGGAAAGAAAGGGTTTTAAAATAACTAAAAAAGAAAAGTGTATAGATGGACTTATAAGCAAATAGTCCAGAGGACAGCTAGGTGGCTGCTTGGAACCTATACACAGTATTAATTTTAAGATAGAAGGTAAGCATTAAAAAAAAAAAAGCAAATAGTCTAGTCATTGCCAATGATCTTGGTTGCCTTTTGTGGGGTAGATTTTTGTTTGTTTGTTTGTTTGTTTGACATACTTTTGAGATGTTCTCATTCTTCAGATAATTCATAAATCAATCATGGACAACCTCGCAGTTGTGTCATCTCTAGCTTATAGTGCTCATATGTACACTTGGCTTAGTCCAGCTGATATTCTTGTATTTTTTTCTTTAGTGCCCACCATTTCTGCCTCCTTTGTAAATACATACAGGACTGTGATGTTAGGGTTGAGACGTAGTAGCTCCACAATCCTTGATACTGAAGATTTTGTTAGGACAATCTTTGTAGACCTTTTCTAATCTTTTATCTATTTATTTTGATCCTGGAATTACTTTGCTTAGTTGAGTCTCTCATCAAACTTTCTTTAAACTAGTTTTACCCCTGACTGCTTCTGTTTTGTGAGGCAATATTGCTCATAGCCTTCCACTATCCTTTCCCATAAGATTTTATACATTGGACTGGATTGTAAATATGTGTTTTTCCTTTGTTGACTTATCTCTTCATTTGGTGGGTAAATGAAAAGTTTATTAACTAAGACTCTTTAGACTTATTATTGTCTCCTTATTATTGGCAACTGATTTGTATCAGTTAACTACTGTGTCAAATTATTATAATCAATGTCTATTACTTTATTCTCTCCATGTCCCACTGTTTTGGCAACATCTGTGGCTCCAACAAGTTGTAGCATATACTCAGTGGCTGTACTCCAATAAAACCATCTTGGCAGACAGGCTAAACCAAGTTCAGATTAACCAACAAGCCTCAAACCCATCAGTGAGTTAAGGAGATGTCTATCCCAAGCATGTGGAAGACTTTCTCTAGCAGAATGGGAGGATAAGAGCAATTTGGTCCAATGGCCATGAAGGCAGTTGAAGTAGGCACTGTGGAGCCCTTAGAGTTTGGTCAAACATGGAAGAAGTCAAAGTCATCCACCGCATCCCAGGCAATTGCCAATTGTCCTGACTTTTGTCTTGCTACTGGACTTGGATGACTCTGGAAGACAGAGTGAGGTTGACAATTATGTGCGACTTTACCTCACTTAAATCCAATGTGTAAGTCAAGACCTCAGAAGATGTATATCAATTTATGTAAAGTGAAGTGATCAAAATGAGGAGAACATTGTATATGGTAATATTGTGAATTATAATATTGTAACCATGATCAACTGTGAAAGATTTAGCTACTCTGAGCAAGACAATGATCAAACATAATTTCAAAGGACCCATGATAAAAAATGTTATTCACTTCCAGAGAAAGAATTGATGATACCGATTGAAGCATGCTTTTTTTACTTTCTTTCTTTTTCTTTTTTTTTGTGTGTATTTTTTCCTGCAACATGGCTAATTTGGAAATATGTTTTGTATGATTCCACATGTATAATTTGATCTATTGCTTGCCCCCTTAGTTGATAGGGGAGGAATAAAAAGAAGAGAGAGAATTTGGAACTCAAAATTTTCAAAACTGAATGTTAACTTTTTAAAAATATAATAAGGAAATATCTAATGAAATAAAAATATTTTTAAATGGAAGTAACATATGCACAGTGGGTTCAACAATGTTAACAAAAAGATTACTAAAAGGAAATCAAGTTCTGAATCACTGAGAAACAATGAAGGTGCCAGAAAACAGCTCATGTCCTCATGGCAGAATGACAAAGCACTACTAGGACAGAATATTGTATACACTGTAAGATGTGGTCATTATTCCAGATGTTTTAGCTTCATTATTACTCTCTGTCACAAGCTAGCATTCTATTTCCATAAGGGAGCAGAATTTTTTTATCCTCTAGAAATAACTTTGATGTAGAGACAAAATTTTAATTTTTTTAAAAGAAAGTATAATTGTGTTTTCTGGGTTATTGATGGTGGTAGATCTGACTTTTGACATTAATCGGCATGTTCTAATTGGTTTATTTTAAAATTAAATAACCAGTAATTAAAACTTTTCAGTGGCATTGTGTAACAAGTTAATTTGACAATTTGGATTATTATAGCTAATGATCACTACATCTGGATTCTGAGATGTTTTCAATTTAGCAACAAGAAGAGAAGTAAAATCCCTATGGGAAAGACAAATGTGCTTCTGTTGAAGATGTTACTGTTTCAGTGGTTCCTTCCATTCAATCATCTCCCACATACCACAGTAGTATTGACAGTTCATGAAGCAAATCTACTTTTGTCTATCTTTGAAGCCATTGGAGATTTTCCAAGGAAATGTCCCCTCCTTTCCAAACCCACTAATACCACATGAGTTCTGGCCCTCATTATGCCTACTGTGTACCATCACTTTTCTCTCTCTCCTTTCTAGGCTGTCTTGAAAAAGTCTGCCATTTCCAGTTTTCTAAAGCACAAACTCTAATCTAATTATGTCTCTCCTGTGCTCAGAGACCTTTAATGACTCTCCATAGCTTGGGAAATTTAACGCAGATGTCTTAGCCTAGTGTCCCAGATCCTCTATGATCTGGACCCACCTTCCTCATACCCCACTTCCTCATATACCTCATTTCCCATTGCAGGATGTGACTACTGAATTCTTACTTAGTGATCGCTTTCTCTAAAATACCTACCTCCAGGATTGACCCTTCTTCCATGAAACTATCACATAGGCAATATTTGTCCTCAGTGCCCTTCACCTCCATTTTCTGAGAAACAGAACAGTTTATTTCTTCCTCCTCTTGAGATCAGGAGTCCCTCCAGTTGTAGAGGTAAGTGACCCAACAGAACAGTTTATTTCTTCCTCCTCTTGAGATCAGGAGTCCCTCCAGTTGTAGAGGTAAGTGACCCGAGTATTCACACTAAGGTGTTAGTGATATATGTGTGGGGAAGCTGCATTTACAGGGGAAATGATGCTTAACCTAAAGGAACACAACTTAGCAGTGGAATATGAGACACGGCGGCACCTGGGGAGGCGGGGTGAGGATATAATTATGGTTGGGGTAGATATTTAGAGGGTATAAGAACTCTGCAAATCATGCCAGGTTGGTGACCACTTACTCCTACATAAAAGTTTAATTTTCCTGAATCACTGAGAAACTAAATGATTTAGCACAGTGGGAAAAGCTTTAGATTTAGAGTCAGAGGACCAGAGTTCTAATTCTCACTCTGCTAATTACAACATTTATGACCTTGAGCAAGCCACTAAATATCTGTGGGCCTCAGTATATACAATTGTCAAATGATCATTAAGGTCTAATCCAGCTCTACATTCTATTAATCTATGGTTTGTATCTAGTTCGTTCTCTCTCTGCTGTGGGAGAAAAATTTAGCTGCAAGCAACCTATTTCTTTATGATTTGAAGTCAGGTAGTAGGGACCCTGAATGCCATTTCTTTAGTTTCAATTACTGTTAAAATGCAGGTGTTCAAGCTTTGTAAAAATATAATGAGCAGGATATATGTGAAATATTACTATTTATCAGTCATTTGTACCCTGTTACAAATGAGTTTCAAGTAGTCTATCAAATCTGGGTTTGATAGGGAGACTTAAAAAGGTTATTTTGAGGAAATTACTTCAAATGTTAAGTAGATAGGAATTCTTATTATACATCCCCTGAATGACTTTCTTTCTCCATGTAAATGCCCTGCTTTCCTTTTGAAGTTTTATAATTCTAGCTTGTACTTATATAGTATGCTAAAGACCAAATGCAAAGCACTTTATAAGTATCTCATTTTGTTCCCTCAATAACTGTGAATTATTTGTTTTTATTAGTAGGAAATTTGAAGCTCAGATTCCCTAGGGTCAGTTGAGGAGGTCAAACAGTGCCAGGCAAATTAGCCTAAGTGAAGCAGCATTTTTTCATATGGCTATTGATTGTTTGAATTCCTTCTTTAGAAAATTACTTGTTCATATTCTCTGACTATTTATGAATTGGGAAATGGCTCTTATTCTTACAAATTGGAATCAGTTCTTTAAATGCCTTGGAAATAAGACCCTTATCAAAGAAATTTTCTGTAGAGATCTTTTGCCAGTTATCTCTTTCTCTTTTAATTTTAGCTGCATTGTTTTTGTTTGCTCAAAATCTTTATATGTGATCATTTTTATCTTCTTTGCTTCTCTCCATTCCATGTTTGGTCATGAATCTTCCCCTATCCATTCTGGTATGTAATTTCTTCTCGCTCCTCTGCCTCTATGATTTTATCCTTCATATCTAAGTTAGATATTTATATGGAGCCTGTCTTGGTGTATGGCATGAAGTACACATCCCTATTTAGTGTCTCTCAGACTTCTTTCTAATTTTCTCAGCAGTTTTGTTGAATAGTGAATTCTCACCCCATTAACAGGGCCTTTGGGTTGATCAAACACTAGGCCACTGTGGTTGTATGCTTTTGCATGTAGTGTATCTAATCTGTTCCACTGATTGATTGCTCCATTTCTTAACCAATACCAAATCATTTTGATGATTACTGTTATACTTTAGTGTTGCTACTGCTAGATCTCTTTCCTTTCCATTCAGAGACTTTTTCAATAAGCATATGCATGCGTATATACAAAAATATACTCACAACATGCATGCACATACATATAAGTAGTTTTCAATGGGGCATATAATGTTCATGCTATAATACCTGATGCTTGATTATTACCATATTTACTGCTTATGGTTCTTGAGAATAAAGGGAATACAGGGGAGAAAGAAAATTATATTTGTTGTCCATCCAAGAATGACATGATATGTTTTAGGCAAGCACTGATTCTTCCAAAGGACCCATAACAGGCATCATGATACAATGGAAAGAGAATTGGATTTGGTATCAGAGAATCTGCTCTGAAATCCTATTTCTTCCAGTTGCTCTCTGTGTGACCATGGACAAGCCACTCAGCTTCTCTGTTTCAATATCCTCATCTTAAAATGGTAGTGCTGGAGCAGGTGATATTTTAGGTCCCTTCCTGCTCTAAAGCATTAGCTATTACTCTGACAATTTTAACCTTGAAACAATTTTGTTAATATTTTGGTTTCTTTCTTATGAAGGGCAATTAGCCAGATGAAAACCTCAGCACCGATTAGTAGTGAGTCAAGTTCCCAGGCTTCCTTGTGTTACCTATATAAGAAATGTCAAGGGGGAAATCTGTTCAAGTTGGGGAACACTTCTAAAGATACTCTTAAATTCATAAGCTCTTTTTGAGCACCTATAGGATTATATCAAATATTTGGGGGGGGGACATTTTTAAGAATTGTTGCTATTTCTGCCTCATGGATTATAAAGCAATGTCACATTGATTTTGTCTCTTAATGCTCTATTTTGCTTTGTACTAAGGCTTCTGTCCCTGTCTCAGTCTGGTTGGTTATTGAGTACTCCAGGTCATGTTTCTTTCTTGCACTTTAATTCATAGGGATATGATATTGCATAAAGCAATGGATAAGGATAAGACCTTTGTTCAAATTCTGGCTCTGTTTCTTATTATCTGGGTGACCTTGGACCTAATCTTTAGGTAGAGGGGATGGGGTGGTTGGTTTATAAAGTAAAGGGGTTTGGGGCAGCAAGGTTGCACAGTGGGCAGGGTCTGGGTTTAAATCTGGCCTCAGATGCTTCCTAGCTGTGTGACCCTGGGCAAATCCCTCAACCCCATTTGCCAAACCCTTGCTTTCTCTTTTAGAGTTGTTACTGGGTCAGAAAGTAAGGGTTTAAAAAAAAAGGAAAGAAAGGAGCTTAAGCATGTGTCTCTCCAATCTCTTCTAGTTCCAAGTTCTATAATCTCAGAATTTAATTAGGTAATAAATTTTAATATTCCTTTTTGTATTGTAGAAAGGTAATATCAGACAGAGTCATAGGACTTGGCTTCATATGCCAACTCTGATAGTAAATTAGCTGAGGATTCCTGAGTAAGTCTCTTCTTCTCTCTGAGTCTGCCTTTGTATCTACAAAATAGACATCGAGATTTTAGTATTTCATAACAGACATTATATGGCATAGTTCATAAAGAATTGGCCACAAAAATGGAAGAGAATTGGATTTAAGCCCAGGTTCTGATTGCTATTAGCTATATGATTATGTACAAGTCACTTAACCTTTCAATGCCCAAGACAACTAAGACTAGAAGTTAGAATGATTGGTATAGAGAATTTTCACATAGGGGTTTCCCTACAACAATTAAATCATAGATCTGCAACTTCTTCCTCTCTACTTCACAAAATTGTTGTGAGGAAAATACTTTGTATTATTTTTGCTTTTTAAAGAGATATGCCCTATTGGAGAGACAGCCTGGTCTAATGAAAAGAGCACTGGGTTTTTTTGAGTTAGAGACCGAGGTTCAAATTCTGGCTCTTCTTAGTATCTGTATGACCCGAAGCAAATAACTCAAACTCTCTGAATCTCAGTATCTTCCTCCATAAAATAGAGAGGTTAGATGAGATGATTCTCAATCCCTTAAAACAGTGATTCCCAAAGTGGGCACTACCACCCCCTGGTGGGTGCTACATCGATCCAGAGGAGCAGTGATGGCCACAGGTGCATTTATCTTTCCTATTAATTAATTTCCTATTAAAATTAAAAACAAATTAATTTCCAGGGGGCTAAGTAATATTTTTTCTGGAAAGAGGGCAGTAGGCCAAAAAATTTTGGGAACCACTGCCTTAACACCTCAAATATATAATCCTGTTATCATTATTATTGCATTGATGTTTTTCTAATTCCAAAAAACTCCCACAGACTCATTCTCCTCCCTGGGGTGTTCTAGGTTAAAAATAAAAATAAAAGGAACTTAGAAGGAACTGTTCTTTCAGCATCACATCTGCCTATCCTATTTCAAACACCTGCATACAGGAAAGGTGTCATGTGGAGCCTGGAAATTGACAGGCAAGCCCTTCATCTGAGTCCACTGCTTGAGAAGAAAATCCTTAGTGTATTCAGATTTCTCAACTTCCAGTGGTAATGGCTTCACTCACTACTAATCAGGGCTGTGAGTTGTTTCCAGATTATTACATTATAATGCTATGACTGGATCTAGACTTTGTGATGATTAAATTTGACAGTCAAGACAAGGCATTGCAAGCCCCCCAAAGAGTGAGTGTCTTATCATGACTTTTAAAATTAATTCTAGGCAACACTCTTGATCTAGTCATAATGGACATCAAGGATTTTTACTTTAATTAGTCCAATCATTCTTATTGCCTCCATTTGCAAAGCAAACTAATTCTTTACCCCATGTACTCCTGGGTCTCACAGGCTACTATGCAGCCTGTAAGGTTGTCCAAAACTAGAGGATGCCAGCAATAGCTAATAACTGGAAAAGAAAGATTTAAGAGAAGCCAGATAAGAGCATTATCTGATTAAATACAAAACCTCTCTTGGTCTCACATTCCTGATGATCTCACCACCATAGAGAGCAAGGTATAGGCGAGGACAGTGATGGTGAGTCTTTTAGAGACTGAGTACCCAAATTGTAACCCTCCCACTGCATGTGAGCCACCCTCCTTACTCCAGACAGGAGAGGGAAGAAGGGCTCCCATTGGGCTGCTGGGCAGAGGGGTGGGTGATGGGGAAAATGTCTCAGAGAGACTGTCTCAGAATAAGGTGGCCCTGGTTTAAAAATCCTGTCTCTGACATATAGTGGCTTTGTGAAACTCAGCAAGTCATCTACCTGCCAACGGCACTCTAAAATATTAAATTTGTAGAGCAAGTGCATTAGTAAAGGGAGTTCCTTCACTGGAGTTTCCTGTACCAATGATATTATAGCTCTGACCCCCCCTAAACAAATGTTATATAAACTGTATATATAGAAATATAGTCAATCCTCAAAATCTGCACATTTAACTAGCATGATTTCAAGCATTCACAGTGATTTTATCCGTAACCTTATTTTTACTTTTGCACTGGCAACTGCACACATTCATGCCTAGGCACAGTAAAGAAAAAAAATGAGAGGTATGATGTGTGCAAATTTGTGGATTGCCTGGTATCCTACTAAGGGTTTCACTGGTCTTGTTCACCCTACCATTATAAAGAGCTCTCCCTATACTCGGTGTCAGAGATAATATAGAGATCTCACCAGTCTTGGCACTTTACGACAGCAGTAACTAAAGTCTTAGCAACTTCTCCCTTGGTTTCTGAGAGCAGTCACAAGGTAGAGAAGTTTCCAGAGATATAGTATTGTCTAAAATAATTTTTTTGAGATGTTAGCATAAAAAGTACCAGAAGCCTATGGAATTACTAGTGAGAACAAATGTTTTACATGTTACTAATTTTACTTTGTTTGCTGCATTTTATGTGTTATTTTATGGTTAATGTATTAGGGAAAGTTATCAGAATTAATGTCTTATTATAAATAATTGTATGCAGAGAAGTGTATTTTCAGCAACCTCTAGTGAAAGATTATAGTTTTTGGCAGTCATGGGAAACTAATTTATTTCCCATAGGTTCAATGTATCAATATTCAAGTTTTTTACTTTCATAGTTTTCTAGGAATGTTTCTCCTGTGAAAAATTAAGGATTGATTGTGTATATACACACATGTATATATGTATATTCAATGATCCCTTACTTATCAAGGGAGTTATGTTCCAGAGATCCCTGTGATAGGTGAAAATCTGTGAAGTAGTGGAGTTATATTTATTTTAATATTTATATATATTTTAAGGCTTTATAAACCCTTCCCACTCTCCTAGAAACCTTTTCCACACTCTTATTAACCTACAGTTAATAAGCCAATCAGCACCCAGAATACAGAACATAGTGCTGTGGTTGGTCGTCTTTCATTCCATCAGTCAATACTATGCCACAATAAGTGGCATAAGAATTAGATCTATTTTTATTTCATTTATTTATTTATTCATTTGATGTTTGTTTTTTTAAACCCTTACCTTCTGTCTTGGAACCAAGTATTGGTTCCAAGGCAGAAGAATGGTAAGGGCTAGGCAATGGGGATCAAGTGACTTGCCCAGGGTCACAGAGCTAGGAAGCGCCTGAGGTCAGATTTGAACCTAGGACCTCCTATCTCTCTACACCTGCTTCTCAATCCACTGAGCCACCCAACTGCCCCCTAGATATATATATTTTAAAAACCCATGAAATAATGAAGCCGCTATAAGTGAATATAGCAAGGGATGACTGTTTAGATATAATTTTATTTTAATCTTATTTAAAATATTTTAAATTTAAAAGCTTTCAATAAATTATTTAAAATAAAATGATATTTTATTTATTTTAATATGAAATATAAATAAATAAAAATATATGTAAAATGTATGTTAAAAAAGCATATAAGTATAGTTTGTTCTGTATAAACTAGAAAGAGTACAGAGGTTACGATATTCAGATAAGTGGAACTGGCCATGTCTTTGGGAATCCAAATGGGATGGAGGACAGAAAGAAGAATCAGGCACCAGATACAGGAGACCAGTTGTAGAGGAAAAGTAGAGGAGGAAGAGATTGTGGCTATCAGAATCTAGAAACTTCTTCAAGACAAGGACTGGCTTCCTTTTTCCTCTGAATTCCTAGCACTGTTACTGGCACATAGAAGGTGCTTGATAAATGGAGGTGTTTTTCTTTTGCAAGGAGGGGGAATGATTGATAGAGGTTGAGGCATAAGATAGTACCACTGGAGCCAGGGCTGTGTAGTAGCCCAACCTGACTACTGAGCCTGCTGGATCCATTCTCAGAGGCTCTCTTGACCTAGAAGCAAGCTTTGAGGTTGTGGGATATGTGAGCAAGAGAGTCCAAAGATGAAATTAAGTAATACCTGAGAGGAGGAGAAATGGGACCTGTTCCCAGCAGACGTGGCAATAAGGACTGGAGCTTCAGCTGGCCACAGATTCATCTTGTTGCTAAATCATCACGCTTGCAGGAGTTGAGACAACTTAGTTCTCAGCTTCTACTGTAAATCTCAGAACATGTTTGGAATATGAATCATACTCTTACTGTAAATGGACTATTATGATTCACTGAAAAAGAGGGTGAGCAAAGCTGTCTCATCGGAATTCATCTTTTTCTTTTTTAAAAGAATCAGCTCACTTAAATTCATTATACTGGAATAAAGTCATGAGACACATTAGGTCTCAGGAGGGTAAGAAAAAAATTGATTAGGTTTGGGAAATGCTGTTAGTGTAAAAAGTATCTTTCCTTCTTTAAGGGATGGGGACTACCAAAGGTCTAAAGTCAGCACCTTAACTTGTGACCACTGCTGGGAAACCATATTGTCTCTGATAGAAACTTAGAGACAAAAAAGTGATACTAAATCAGAGCAATGCTTTATCTAGTCTGATGTATAATTATAGGTAGTAACAAAGGAAGTAGAATTTCATTATTAGAAATTGGGGATAGGTACATGTGGATAGAGCACTGGGCTTGGAAGAAAGAAAATCTGAGTTTAAATCCATTCTCAGACATTTACTAACCGTGTGACCCTGGGCAAGTCACTTAAATCCTGTTTGTTTCAGTTCTTCATCCATAAAATGGAGGCACACTGGAGAAGGAAATGTCAACTCAGTATCCTTGCCAAGAAACCCCCATGTTCAGAAGTCCATGGGGTCATGGAGAGTTAGACATAACTGAACAACAGCAATGGTGTGTGTGTGTGTGTGTGTGTGTGTGTGTGTGTGTGTGTGTGTGTGTGTGTGTGTGTGTAGAGGTCCTGCTCTATAACCAGAGACTAATCTGAGTGGCCTGGTGAAACAGATTGGAAGCACGGCTTGTTAGCTCATTGTACTTCAAGAAATATTGAAGTAGCCACTTTATTATAAAGGAAATTAAAGATCCCTTTCCCCCTAAAGCCCAAGAAAGTTTCCCACAGTTACAGAGAGCAAGATTTTTACCATAGTCAAAACAAAAGCCTTAGAAGCCTCCAGGCGTAGACAAAAATCTATGCTAAACTATCAACTACATGTGTTATCTTTAAGTGGAGCCTGGGACATCTCCATTAGGTCCGAAAGCCCCATCAGTTTCTCAGCCTTGATGGTATTAAACAACTTTTTGAGCCTCATTATTTTACTTTAATTCTGGGCAAAATGCCCTGCCAAGGGTTCAGCCTTGGCCGTACCAGCCATCTGTGTTCTCGGGCAAAGGGGAACAGAGTTAGCCCCGCTCCTGCTGGAGTGCTGAGAGCCCAAAGCTTTTTCAATAAGACTATAATGTATTTTGAAGGAAGATGAGAATTATGAAAGGAATCAAAAGAGGAATCTCAGATTTTTATCTTAGATATCCCACACCTGTCTCATCCCGTATTTAGATAGGGCAGAAAGATCGATACATGGTTGTGCCAGTCTGTATTGATCTTTTGAGGGGGTCCAGATAAAAATATCTACTTGAGATTCTAATTTCTCTTAATAGCTCCCGACATATGTGTGTGTGTAGGTGGAGAGGAATCTGATATAATGGAGAGGAAGACATGATGTCAAGACCTACCTCTAACACATTAGCTTTATGACCCCAGACAAGCTATTTAACCAGTCAGTGTCCTAGTCAAGCCTCCGAAAAGTTGCCCAAGAGTTGCTGATTTGCACCAATGGAGGGTGTTTCCTGTTTAGGAGATCCCTATACCTATCACAGTTAACTGATGAAAAATAGTGGCTATTTTTCAATCCTGATCCTCCTTCACTTCTCTGAAATGTCTGACTCCATTGATCACCTCCTGGATACTCTTTCCTCTCTAGGTTTTCATTTTACTGCTATCTCCTGGCTCTCCTCCTCTCTGACCAATCACTCCTTCTCCTTTTCCTAGTCTTCATTCACATCATTCCCACCAAGCCTGAGTGTCTCCCAAAGTTCTATCCTGGGCCCCCTTTTCATTCTATGCTATCACATTAGGTGATTTCATCAATTCTCATGGATTCAATTATTCTTTTTATGACAGTGATCCCCAGATCTATATATCTAGTCCTAGTCTCTTTGCTGAGCTAGTCACATTTCTCCAAATGTGTCTCTTAGACATCTCAAAGTAGTTTTCCTCTAGCAATCTCAGACTTACCCCACAAATCTAGTCTGTTGTCATTTCTACCCTTCATACATTTCTCTTAGAAAACATACATAAATATACATATACATATACATATATGTATGTATATATATATATATAGAGAGAGAGAGAGAGAGAGAGAGATCTGTATTTTCTAATCATATAATCATAACACTAGTTCTGACCATCTTTACTTCTCACTTGGACCACTATAATTGCCTTCTTACTGGTTCCCTGCCTCAAGTCTCTCTCTACTCCAATCTGTCTTCTACTCAGCTGATACAGTGATTTAAAAAAAAAATCTCGGAAGCTCATCAGTTAGAGAGCCAGGCCTAGAGATGGGAGGTCCTAGGTTCAAATTTGGCTTCAGACACTTCCTAGCTGTGTGATCCTGAGCAAATCATTTAATTCCCGTTGCTTAGTCCATACTGCTCTTCTGCCTTGGGGCCATTACTTAATATCAATTCTAAGACAGAAAATAAGGGTTTAAAAAAACAAACTAACCATCCCTATCTTAATGAATTCTAGGGGTTCTCTATTCTCCAGGCCCCACTGTTTGGCATTTAAAGCTCTTCACAACCTAGTCCCTTCCTACTTTCCTAGTCTTCCTACGTTGTGTTCCCCTCCACTCACTCAATGATCCAACTATATTTGCTTACTTATAGTTCACTGAATAGGACACTTTCAGCTCCTGTCTTCATTCCTTTGCAGTGGTTCTCCCTGTTGCCTTTCCCTCATTTCTACTTCTTAGGTTTCCTGACTTTCTTCAAGACAGAGTTCAAATTCTACCTTCTGCAGGAGGCCTTTCCCTGACAGCTCTGGAGTGGCCGAAACTGTTGATATTTTCCCTTTCCAAATCACTTTCCATCATATATACATATACATATGTATATGTATATAAAAACATATAGGGGATATATATACATAGATATACATGTCTGTATAGGTATATTATCATATTAGACTTGTACTTTTAACTTTCTTTGCTAATCTATCATAAAGTACAGTACCTGGCATATGGTAAGCAATTAAATAAATGCTTATTAACCAACCAAAAAAGTAAATAACAAAATTGAAGGATAGATTATATAGAGAGATAGACAGACCAAGAAACAGATAGATTCGTAGGGCCTAATGGAGTAATTCAGTTTAAAAAGTCAATTGGGAGTATTTGATAAAACCAAAGATCCCAGTTGTGGGGATAAGAACTCGTTATTTGACAGAAACTGCTGGGGAAATTGGAAAAGGGCATGGTAAAAATTAGGTTTAGATCAACATCTCACACCCTATACCAAGATAAGTTCAAAATGGGTACATGACAAACATAAAGAGTGATATTTCAACCTGTCAAATGTATGGAGAAGGGAAGAATTTAAGACCAAATGAGATAGAGAACATTACAAGTTTTTAAAATGAATAATTTTGATTCTATTAAATTAAAAAGGTTCCATAAAAACAAAACCAATGTAACCAGCATTATAAGGGAAGTAACAAACTGGGAGGAAATTTTATAACACATTTCTCTGGTAAAGGTCTAATTTCTCAAATATAAAAAGAACTCAGTCAAATTTATAAGAAACCACACCATTCCCCAAATGGCAAATGCTCAAGTGATATGAATAACCAGTTCTCAGGGAAAGAATCAAAGCTATCAATAATCATATGAAAAAGTGTTCTAAATCCCTCCTGATTAGAGAAATGCAAATCAAAAAAAAACTCTGAGGTACCACTTCACACCTAGCAGATTGGCTAAAATGACAGCAAAGGAAAGTAATATATGTTGGAGAGGATGTGGCAAAATTGGGACATTAATGTACTGCCTGGTGGAGTTGTGAATTGATCCAACCATTCTGGATGGCAATTTGGAACTCTGCCCAAAGGGTGCTAAAAGATTGCCTGCCCTTTGATCCAGCCATGCCACTGCTGGGTTTATACCCCAAAGAGATAATAAGGAAAAAGACTTGCACAAAAATATTTATAGCTGCACTCTTTGTGGTGGCAAAAAATTGGAAAATGAGAGGATGACCTATTGGGGAATGACTGAACAAATTGTGGTATCTGTTGGTGATGGAATATTACTTTGCTCAAAGGAATCATGAACTGGAGGAATTCCATGTGAACTGGAAAGACCTCCAGGAACTGATGTAGAGTGAAAGGAGCAGAGCCAGAAGAACACTGTACACAGAGACTGATATACTGTGGTAAAATTGATGTAATAGACTTCTGTACTAGCAGCAGTGCAATGACACAGGACAATTCTGAGAGACTTATGAGGAAGAACACTAACCACATCCAGAGAAAAAAACTGTGGGAGTAGAAACACAGTAGAAAAGCAACTGCTTGGTCACATGGGTTGATGGGGATATGATTAGGGATGTAGATTCTAAATGAACACCCTAATGCAAATATTAATAATATGGAAATAGGTCTTGATCAATGACACATGTAAAACCCAGTGGAATTGCTCATTGGCTATGGGAGGGGTTGGGAGGAGGGGAGAGAAAGAACATGAATCATGTAACCATGGGAAAATATTTTAAATTAATTAATTAAAGATTTTAAGTAAAAAAATAATAATCATATGAAAAAGTGTTCAAAATCCCTCTGGATTAGAGAAATGCAAATCAAAACAACTCTGAAGTACCACCTTACACTTAGTAGATTGACCAATATGACAGTAAAGGAAAATAATAAATGTTGGAAGAGATGTGGCAAAATTGGGACACTAATGCATTGCTGGTGGAGTTGTGAATTGATCCAACCATTCTGGAAGGCAATTTGGGATTATGCCCAAAGGGTTTTACAAGAATTCCTGCCTTATGATCCAGCAATATCATTATTAGATCTATATCCCAAAGAGATTTTTTAAAATGGGGGAGGACCTGTTTGTACAAAAATATTTATAGCTGACTTTTTGTGGTAGCAAAAAATGGAAACTGAGGGGATGTACTTCAGATGGGGAATGGCTAAACAAATTATGTTATTTGATGGTGATAGAATACTATTGTGTTATAAGAAATGATGAAACACTTTATTTCTGTAAGAACTGGAAGGACCTATGTAAACTGATACAGAGTAAAATAAGTAGAACCAGGCAAACATTATATACAGTAACTGAAACATTGTGGATGATCAAATGTAATAGACTGTGCTAACTAACAACAATACAGTGATCTAGGACAATTCTGAGGGACTTATGAAAAGAATGCTATCCATATCTAGAGAAAGAACTGTTGGAGTAGAATTGCTGAAGAAAAAATATGACTTATCACTTGTTTATGTGGGTATATGACTTGGGATTTTGGTTTTTAAAATTACTCTGTTAACAAAAATGAACAATACGGAAATAGATTTTGAGTGTTTTGAGTGATAGTACATGTAAAACCCAATGAAATTGCTTGTCAACTATGGGAGAGGGGAGGGAAGAGGGAAGAGAGACAACACGAATCATGTAACCTTGGAAAACTTATGTGTAGATCTGTTACTGGAATAAAATAATGAAAAAATAATTTTTAATCAATTGTGGTGGGGATGGGTGAAATGAGTAATATAGTTTTGCTATTTGTGGTTGATTTGATAAGCTAGGTGACACAGTGGTTAGAACTCCAGGCCTGGAGTCAGGAGGACCTGAGTTCAAATATGATCTGAGACACTTGTTAGCTAGGTAACCCTGGATAAGTCACTTATCCCTCTCTGCCTCAGTTTCCTCATCTGTAAAATGAGCTGGAGAAGGAAATGGCAAACCATCCCAGCATCTTTTTGAAGAAAACCCCAAAAGGAGCCATAAAGAGTACAACACAAATAAATAATAATAACTTATTAATTAAATGCAAATGTAATCAATGCAATATTTTGCCACAGGAACTAAAAGTTTCAAAGAACTATTAGCCATCCTTGAAATCCAGGAACAATATGGAAAATAATAAGAGAAAGAGTCAACAATATTAGAAATGACAGAAATATAGTTATATATAAAGTACTTTGTGCACATTTAGAGCTACATATAGATAGATAGATAGATAGATAGATAGATAGATAGATAGATAGATATATAGATATGNATAGATAGATAGATAGATAGATAGATAGATAGATAGATAGATAGATAGATATAGATATAGATATAGATATGTGAGCAACTATTGCTGGTGCCACCACAACCATAACTATTACTGCTTATTATGTTGATAAAAATCCCCGATGGCTTCTAATAAAAGCATATCTACTGACAACCATTATAGGTATAAGGGGTTCAAAAATTATGAACATGGCAGCTATCTTGGGGGCTTGAATAAAAATAGACATTTTGGGATATACATCAGAAAACAGTAAAAGTGAAAATCCTTGGTGCTATTCACTCAGTTCAAAGTAACTTATTCTGAAATCCACCAATAAGCAACCAAAAAGAGAAGCAAACTATGAGCAGATTGATCATTCAGCAGATTGTAGATTTAGAGATAGAAAAGAACTCAGTGGTCCTGCAATAAAAGCCCCTCATTTTACTAATAAGGAATCTTTTTTTAAAAATCCTTAACTTCTGTGTATTGGCTCATAGGTGGAAGAGTGGTAAGGGTGGACAATGGAGGTCAAGTGACTTGCCCAGGATCACACAGCTGGGAAGTGTCTGAGGTCAGATTTGAACCTAGGACCTCCTGTCTCTAGGCCTGACTCTCAATCCACTGAGCTACTCAGCTGCCCCTAAGGGCATCTTATTAGTTAAGGAAGTTAAATAATTTTGTCCAAGGTCACACAGTTAGCAAATGTCAGAGGTGGGATTTGACCCTGAAAGAAAGAAAGAAAGAAAGAAAGAAAGAAAGAAAGAAAGAAAGAAAGAAAGAAAGAAAGAAAGAAAGAAAGA
>NC_058131.1:393736117-393788828 GCF_016433145.1 Gracilinanus agilis | reverse complement strand
ATTTTCTCTGTGTAAAAGTTGTCGAGTGTTAAAGACTTCTTTTTCTTGTTGTTAATCTTTCTCTTCTGAACTTCCTGAGACTGGGTAGCCATCGTTAGCCCAGCAGCTTCTCAGGTTTATCCTCATGCTCAGGGTCTGTCCGCGGTCAAGCCCCCTGGTGGACCCCCTTGCTTGATCCTCTGCCAGAGGTTTCTTTACAAGTCTCAGGGCGCTGCTTCCACAGTCGTATACCCGTCTGCACTGGTTCCCCACTCAGGGTTTCAGAGCTTTAGCTTATGGCTGTGTCTGCCTCCACCCACGCCTCCGCACACACCTGCACTCTGAGCCTGCGCTCTGCGCCCTGCGTCCGCGCTCTGCACCCTGCTCCCGCGCTCAAATTTTGTGTGCATTCGTTAGCTTTTTGGGGTCCTAAATCTTGCTGCTCTCAGGAACAGGCCCTGGAGCTGCCAATGACTCGATGGGTGCCCCAAACTTGCTCTATTTCTTTTTAGCTGGCTTCGGCGCTATAGGTGTTGTGTGTGGAGGGGGTCAGGGTGGGGTGGTTGCTCAGCCCGCGATTTAGTGAGAGCTGTTTCACCCCTTTATAGCATGGAAATGCCTCGATTCCATGTACCTTCCACGCTGTGCCCTATTGTGGGGTTCCTCCGTTCGTCTGGACTTGTTTTTATGTCCCCTTGAGGAGTTTTGTGTGTTTTGGTCAGGAGAGGTTAAGAGCTGCTTCTTACTCTGCCGCCATCTTAACTCGGAACTCCTCCTCATATGTGTTTCTTGTAGACAACATATGGTAGGATTTTGGTTTCTAATCCACTCTGCTATTTGCTTCCTTTTTATGCGCAAGTTCATCCCATTCACGTTCAGAGTTATAATTATCAGTTGTGTATTCTCCAACATTTTGGTATTTTCTCCTAGTTCTACTCCTTCTTCTTACACTATTTCCTTTTAAAACAGTGGTTTGCTTTATGCCAGTAACCGTTGTCCACTCCCTTGATTTACTTCCCTTTCTACCCCCTCCCTTATTATTCCCCTCTATTTATTTTTATGGGCTAATGAATTCCCTCCCCTTTCTTCTCCCCTCCCTTTTATGACCTCCCCACTCCCCTGCTCCCCTTGGTTTATCCCTTCTGACTTTCTCAGTAGGGTTAGATAGAGTTTTATATCCCAATGGATAAAGCTACTCTTCCCTCTTAGGGTTAATTGCACTGAGAGTAAGGTTTAAATATTATCTCTTAATGCTCTCTTCCTCTCCTTCTTATAATAGTATTCATCCCTTCCCCTTCCCTTGTCCTCTTTGTGGGTAATAGAATATCCTATTTTTTTATCCATTCAAGTTTCTCTTCGTGCCCTCTACTATTCATCTTCCTCTTTCCCACCCCCATATCATCTTAGACCATTTAGTATTCCAAACTCTCCCTATGAATGATTCTTCTAATTACTATAATAGTGAATGCTATAATAGTGAGTATAGTTCCTTACAGAGAATTATACATAACATTTCTCCACATAGGAATACAAATAATTAGATCATATTGAAGCCCTTAAAGAGGCAAATTTAAAAAATACGAGTTTTCTTTCTTTCCCATCTGTTTCTTATTTACCTTTTCATGTTTCTCTTGATTTTTGTGGTTGGATATCAAACTTTCCATTTAGTCCTGGTTTTTCTGTGCAGATACTTGGAGATCTATCTTATTGAATGCCCAAACTTTCCCCTGGAAGTATATGGTTAGTTTTGATGGGTAGGTGATCCTTGGTTGTAGACCCAGTTCTCTTGCCTTTCTGAATATCATATTCCAAGCCTTGCGGTTCTTTAGTGTGGAGGCTGCCAGATCCTGTGTGATCTTGATTGGTGCTCCTTGATATCTGAATTGTCTCTTTCTGGCTTCCTGTAAAATTTTTTTCTTTTACTTGGAAGCTCTTGAATTTCGCTATTATATTCCTAGGGGTTGTCTTTTCTGGGTCTAGTGTAGAGGGTGATCTATGGATCCTTTCAATGTCTATATTGCCCTCTTGTTGTAGAACTTCAGGGCAATTTTGCTGAATAATTTCTTTTAGTATGGAGTCCAAATTTCTATTAATTTCTGCTTTTTCAGGAAAACCAATGATTCTCAGATTGTCTCTTCTAGACCAGTTTTCTTGGTCTTTCACTTTCTCATTGAGATATTTCGTGTTTCCTTCTATTTTATCAGTCTTTTGACTTTGTTTTATTTGTTCTTGCTGTCTTGAGAGATCATTAGCTTCTAATTGCTCAATTCTAGCCTTTAGGGACTTGTTTTACTTTTCAATCTGGTCATTTCTGATGTTCAATTTGCTTATCAGTTCATTTGATTTCTGAGCCTCACTTTCCAATTGCAAAATTCTGCCTTTTAAACTGTTATTTTCTTGCCAGATTTTGGTTTCCAATTTGTTTACCATTTCGTTTGATTTTGGGGCATCTTTCTTCAATAAGGAGTTTCTGTTTTCTAACCTGTTAATTTCCTTTTGAGCTATTTCCCACTTCTCTTGCCAAATCTCTTCCATCTTTCTCATCAATTGAGATTTGAACTCTTCAATAGCTTGTGGCCAGTTTTCATTATTTTGGGAAGCTTTGGATATGATTACTTGTTTGTTCTCCTCTGCTGTTTGCTCTTTTGTCTGGATTTTATTTATGTAAAAGTTGTCAAGTGTTACAGATTTCTTCTTGATGATCTTTCTCTTTTGGGGTTCTTGTTTCTGGCTTGCCATTGTTAGCTCTGGCCCTCTCAGGTTTATCCTCACATTCAGGGGCTTTCTGCACTCTTTAGGCTCCTGAGGTCTCAGGTATAGTTGTTCTCAGGGTCAAGCCTCCTGGTGGTCCCCTTGCTTGTTCCTCTGCTTGAGGCTCCTTTAACAGTGTAAGGGCGCTGCTTCCACAGTTGTGAACCCCTTCTTCACTGGGTCCTCACTCAAGGTCCGCGTTTGTGCTCAAGATCCGAGTCCTCACCTGTGCTCAGGATCCGTGTCTGGGCTTGCGTCCGCACCCACACTTGTGCCTGTGCTCAGGGTCTGCATTCAAAGTCTGTGCATGTTCTTTAGCCTCTTGGGGTCTTAAGTCTTGCTGCTCTCAGGAGCAGGCCCTGGTGACCCCAGGTAGCTGCCAAGGACTTAGTGCCCCAAACTTGCTCTAACTCTTGTGTGCTGGCTTTGGCCCTGTAGGTGGTGTGAGGTGGGGGAGGGGGTTGCTTAGCTCGTGTTTTAGTGAGAGCTGTTTCACCCCTTTATAGCATGGAGATTCCCTGATTCCACGTACCTCCAATGCTGTGCCCTGTTGTGGGCTCCTTTTGTTCCTTTGGATTTGTTTTTATGTCTTCTTGGGGAGTCCTATATGTTTTGGTTAGGAGAGATTAAGCAGCTGCTTTTTACTCTGCCACCATCTTAACCAGGAACGGGTTTTTAATTGAAGACTAATTTCTGAACAGTTAGAGTGGCTAAGAGTAAAATTAAGGGTCTCATAAAATGAATTCCCCTTCAATGGAGACCTATAAGCAGCAGTTGAATGATTTGTCTGGAATATTATGGAAAGGACAAAGATTGGGACAAAATAACCTCCAAGTTCCTTCTAATTACAGATTCCTATGATTTTATGATTCTGTAACTGAGCATTGGAAAAGTAATGGAATAAAGGGATGGTACTTGAGACTTGAGCCTAAACTGATCTATAGTCTTAGGATAGGAAGAGAAGGTAGCAAGAGCATGTCAATGTGGCAGAAGAATATGAGTGGACAGAATGCCCATCTGTGCTTAGGGGATCATGACTGTTGTTCAATCTCTCAAAAGAGGAAGAGAATGAAGTCTGAAACCATAGGCCCTTCAATGGGAAAGGATCTGTTTATACAAAAATATTTAGAGTTACTCTTTTTGTGGTGGCAAAGAATTGGAAACTAAAGGGATGGCCCTCAATTGGGGAATGGCTGAACAAATTGTGGTATATGATGGTAATGGAATACTATTGTGCTGAAAGAATGATGAACAGGATGTTTTCAGAAAGAGTTGGAAAGACCTATGGGAACTGATGTAGAGTGACATAACCAGAACCAGGAGATCATTGTACATAGTAACTGCAATATTGTGGTACAATCAAATGTGATAGACTTGTTACTAATAGCAATATAATGATCCAGGACAATTTTGAGGACTTATGATTAAAGAATGCTATCTACCTTCAGAGAAAGAACTGTTGGGGTAGAAATGCAGATGAAAACATGTGATTTATCACTTATTTGAGTATATGTTTGGGGTTTGGGTTTTATAAGATTATTCACTTACAAAAATGAATAATATGGAAATATGTTTTGTATGTTAATATATGCATAACCCTGAAAATTTAATAAAAATTAAAAACCAGAGGCCCTTTTTTTTGCATAAAACTAGGACATGTGATCGAAAGGGGAATTAGTGACAACAAAGTGATTAGAAAGAGCCAGTCTGGTTTCATAAAGAACATGCCATATTTACCTAGGGGTCAGTACTGTAATAATAAAGAGATCCAATAACCAATTTTGATAGATGGGGGAGAGAGAGAGAGTCTGTAAGGTGAGTCTCTCTTCCAGTTCCCCCCTGGGGCCAAATATACACTGGGAGACTTTAAGGGGGTGTCATCCCCAAACTGGTTGACCTGGATGGTCATGCCACCCCACAGGAGTTGGGGGCGAGGCTTCCCTATAAGAGAAGATATGTGGTACCCCAATCTGATTCTGAATAAGGATGGGGTGCACACAAACCTCTCCCCAATCAGTTAATTTCACAGCAGGTGGTCTGGCTTCAAGACGGAGGTAGCCAATCACACCAAGCTGTGATTCCCCAATACCTTGTTGTCTCTCAGGCATTCTGGAACGCTATCTGACTGATGAATGGCTTTTATTATTTGCAATTCAGGGATTGGGGAAAGGGGTGAAGGGCAGAAGGATTTTGGGGTGCCCTCTTCTCTGTTCCTATAGGGTCCATCACTTGGCTGGGATCCATAGTGGTTCCCACACCTAAGCTTCTTCCCCCACCCCTTCTCTTTCTATTTCTATCCTTTTCTATAATTGTAAGTTTTGACTGAAAGGGGGTCTCTCATCAGGTATGGGTAATGGGAGAAGGAGAGTAAGAGATCACTCCCAAAATGGAGTACAAAAACTTAGCTTTCTTGATGGTTGAAATCTTGATGGGTGAGATGCAATGGAATTGCGTTGACTATTGTCATTTGACAATCAGGGTTTCAATTTCCAAAGAAAGATCCTCAGGAAGCCCTCAGGACAGGATCCGAGATGGGATGTCCTCCTCCTCTCTACTCCCAGTCCTCCCCGGGAAGCTCTCTCCTCTCTCTTCTTTCTCTGGAGAATTTCTGAGAATTCCCTCTGGTCTCAACTGTCAGTAACTGTCACCAACTGCCTTCCTCTGGCTCCTTTTGTCTCATCCCCCTTGCACAAATCCCATCCTTACAGTACTAAGAGCAGTTGATACAAGTTGGGTGGAAGTTGCTAAAAAGCAGATTTTGGCTCACAGATTATAGATGAAAGGAATGCTATTTGATATAGTTTCACTATATTCAAGCAAGGCACTTGATAAAATCTCTCATATTATTCTCATGGAAAAGAGAAAGAGATGTGAAGTATCATACTTGTAGAGTATCCCAAGTACAGTCTGAAGCAGATTCAAATGTAATTTGAAAATGTTTAACAAAGTAAATAAAAATACAACATAGATAGTGTTCATTTGTGGTTTTCTAAGTTAATGACCAGATATAAAAAATAGTCATTAATGTCAACTTGTTGGGGGAAGAGGTCAGAGAGTTCTTTAGTGGAGTGCCTCAGGGGTCTATTGTTGACCCAAAACTGTTTACTGCATTTTTATCAGAGACTTGAATATAAGTAGATAGACATATTCACCAAAATGCGGATGACAAAAAGTCAGGAGAGATAACTAACTCATTGAATGAATCCAGATCCCAAAAGATTTGAGGGACTAGAAAGTTGGGCTAATGTTTTAATAATATGAAATTTAACAAGCATATCTATAAAATCTTACACTTGGTTACCAAAAAATCAAACTTCATAAGTTATAACATAAGGAAGGCATGACTGGATAGTAAGTCATCTGAAAACAATGTGGGGGAGCATTCGAAAAAGTCTCTCCCATTGTTCTTGGATATAAGATGGAGAGATGTAGAATAGACATTTATATGACCACAGACCTGGTTTAATGGCCAGACTCAAAGCATAAGCATTCACAGTTTGAAGTCAACTCGGAAAGGCACCTTTTTCCAAGACCAAATTTAGAGATCTGCCCTTGGTCTTGTGCTATTTGCCTTTTACTAACAAGGGCTTAGATACAGGTCTAGGTGGCATGCTTATCAAATTAGCAGATGACACAAAGCTAGTTCATGTTAGATAAGAGCAAGGATGTAAAAATATCTCAAGAGCCTTCAACAAACCTTAAAAGGCAAATTTTTTTGGTTCAAAGCTATGATTTCATTGGTATAAGGAACATCCAAGTTAAAAATAATCTTTTTTTAAAAAAAAAACCCTTTACTTTCGATTTTGGAATCAATATTTATGTATTGGTTCCAAGGCAGAAGAGTGGTAAGTGACAATCTCAAACAGCTGGATTTATATGACTTGCCCAGAGTCACATGGCTTGCAAGTGTCTGAGGCCAGATAGGAATCCAGAATCTCCCATCTCCAGGCCTGACTCTCTTCAGTGAGCCACCTAGCTGCCCCAGAAATACTCTTTACATGTGTAGACTGGCAATTTATAATCTGAGAATTGGCTTGGGTAATGAGAGATGTGACTTACTTGGGGTCACACAGTCAGTATGTATCAGTACAGGAATTAAATACCCAATTCAGAGGCTAGATATCTTTCTACTATGCCTTGTACCTTTTCAGATTAAATATAAAAGAGATAGCTGTAAAGTTTCATATTTAGGTTTCAAAAAATAGACCTCAAAAGTATATAGTAAGGGAAGGAAGAGGACCAATTAACAGATCACCAAAAAAGATCTAAGAGATTGAGTGAGTCAACAGTATAATTAGGCAGACAAAAAATAAGTTAACTAATTAAACACCATTAAGAGAGGTGGCATGTCCAGCAGGAAGGAGCTGACAGTCCCTCTGTAATTTACACTGTCGACTTTTGGTGTCTACCTTTCACCCAACACTTACCTGTGGCCCCAAGAAGCTGTATCACGTGCAGTGGTCACACTGGTAAAATTGTCTCAGCAGACAAGCCAAACTAGATTAAGGATAACCAACCATCATGAGTTATAGGAATGTCTGCTCCAAGCCTGTGAAGACTTTCCCAAGTAGAATAGGTAGGTGAGAAACAATGTTTTCCAGAGGCCATGAAGGCAGCTGAAGAAGGTACTATATGGAGCATTTAGAACTGGGTCAGACATTAAAGAAGCCAAAGTCATCCGGAAGATGCCAATGTGTCTCACTGTGTCTCAAGCCATCACCCGTCTTCTTGACTTTTGTTCTGCCATTGGACTTTAATGACTCTGGATGAGAGAGTGAGGTTGACGACCGTGCAACTCTGTCTCTCTTCAATCCAATTCATGTGCAAGTCAAGACATCACGTTATGAGGCCATTGGTCATCTTCAAAAAGAAGGATGAACAAGAATGCTGCTCAGGCCAAATCTGGAGTATAAAGCACTGTTCTGGACACCATATGTTCAGAAGGAGAATGGTAAACTGCAGAGGATCTAAAAGAGAGTAACCAGGGTCATGAAGATGATAAGGGACACATGAAGGAACTGGGGATATTGAGCCTAGAGAAGAGAAGGATGAGGGGGACATGCTAGTTGTCTCCAAAAGGGCTATCATGTGGAAGAAGGATTAGACTTGTTCTGTTGGGACCTAAAGGGTGAAAGTAGGAATAAAGGATGGTCATTGCAAAGGGGCAGATTTAGGGCTGTACACTTGACTCTCCAGACCTTCCCTACCACACTGGCCACAGAAACCACTTCATCCTGGAAATTCCTTTCACTCCTGGACTTCTCACACTGGAATTACCCTCCTTTCCTGAGACCCCTTTCTCTAGGCTCCTTCCAGAAACTCCATTTTAAGGAAAATGCTCAGGTTAGTCACATCTCCATTTCTCTCCAAGCTGCATTCCTGATTCTTTGGACTTTCTCTCTCATTCTCTGGTGCCCCGATATCTCTCTAATCTCTTCTGTTTGTGTGATCTTCTACCACTACAATGTAAGCTCCTTGAGCATAGGAATTGTCTTTCTGCTTGTGTTTCTAGCCCTTTGTACAATGCCTGGTGCATAGAAAGTACTTACCTGTTGACTAAATTGTTGATTCTAGGTAAGGGAAAACTTCCTAATAATTGGAGCTATTTGAAAAGCAAAATGGGAAACCCTAAGCTTCTAGTACCATTCCCTTTGAAATTACTTTCTGTCTCCTCTATATCTATGTCTGATTCTGTTCTGATCTACTTCTGTTTCTGATTCACATTATGGTTTTTCTCCCATTAGAATGTAAGCTCTTGACGGCAGGAATGATTTTTGCTTTTCCCCTGCATCTCCAATGCCTGAGACATAACAGACATTTAACAAATGCTTGACTGTTGGGGCAACTAGGTAGTTCAGAGGATAGAATGCCAGGCTTGAAGTCAGGATGATCAGGGTTCAAATCTGGCCTCAGACACTTTCTAGCTGTGTGACCCTGGGCAAGTCACTTAATTCCATTTGCCTCGCTCTTGCCCTTCTGTCTTATAGTCATTATCAAGACAGAAAGTAAGGGTTAAAAATAAAATAAGTGACTGAATGACTAAAACTAACTTGAATAATAGAGTCCTCAATGTTGGTGGTCTGGTTGTTTCTCAATTAGCTCTTTCTACCATTATTCTTGGGAACTGTGAAGTAACTTAGGCGTATAACCCTTCCCTTTCCCCATTTTCCCCTCCTAGAGGCAAGGAGCCAGTCCTGTGGAGAAGGATAAAAGAGATTTGGTGTTCACTGTTGAAATTCTCAATAGATCTTATCCAGTCATGCACTAAGGAAGAAGATGAGCTGTCCTTTGTTCCATCTCCATGGTCATAGTGAACCTTTTTGAAATGACTATTGAAGGCATGAGGCATCCTAGGGCTGAGGAGGTCTTGTGTGAAAAACAGAGTGACATTTCTTGGCTCCTTGTTCTCATTAGGGAATATAAGCTTCACTGTTTTCTGAGCCAAGTGTGGTTGCTAGGTAGACATGAAGAGATCATGGGAAAGAAAATTCCAAGATCCATATCATAACATCTGGTATACTGGGCCACCAAGGCTAGAATACGGTGGTCACCTCCTAGGTCTAATTTGCAATCTTTCCAGGAAGATCTGTCCCATCTGACCTCACAGCAGCTTTGCAATTCCGGCATTCCATATGTAGTTCTCTAAGTCACTGTGGATAGCTCTTCTTCTTCCTCTTTTTTAATGCAGATATTGCTGGATAAGACCATAAGACTCTACAAGTCATTCATTCCTTTGTATAGATTAGCATATGTAACCTTTTTTTCTCCCCATTCCTTTCTTAAGGTTGCCAGGGAGAATGGCAGTGAGGGAATATAGTGAGGGAGTGGGAATTTCCATCAGTGTTTGGAGGAAGGCAATTTGGTAACATGGTATACCAAGCGCTGGATTTGGAATCAAGGTTCCTGGGTCTAATTCCCAGCTAAGTGACCTTGGGCAAGTCATTTAACCTCTTGGAGTCTCATTTTTCTGATATGAAAAATGAAGATGTTGGATGTGATATCCTCCAATGTCCTTCTAACTTTAAATCTATAATCTTCTTGAAATTACAAGCTCCTTTTAAGGCTCAGCTCAAGTGCATCTCCTACACAAAGACTGTCTTGACTGGCCCAAACTGTGAATGTTCCCCCTACAAACTCTGTGTTTGTGTTGTCTCCAGTAGAATATAAACCTCTTGAAAGCAGGTATGGGTCTATTTTTTAATTTGTCACCGTAGTCTAGTTCCTGGAACATAGCTGAAAATATTTGTTTAATTGAACTGAATGGAACTGAATGATCTTGTGCTTGTAATAGGAAAGATTAAGGCACTTTCTCGTAGAAAGCTGGACATCAGCTTCTTGAAAGGAGGAAGAAGGAAGGTTCTGAGAATGAACAGTGGGGCCAAAAAGAGAGATAAGAAGGTACCAGAGAGAAACCTGATGCTGTTTCTTGCCTAGGGCTGGCTCTTAGGTTTTATTTAAAAGGCAGAAAAAAGTAAAGTACACTGTAAAGCTTTGAGCACATGTGTTTGTCTTTCTTTTGACTATTACAGCCCCTAGGTCTGTTCTATATTTACTTTTTGTAGGTGCAGATAATTATCCTAGAAAGAGTAGAGACAGAAAAGAATGAATGATATGAAATTGGACTTGGTGAATTTCCAGATCACTTAATACATAGGAGCATCCATATAGGAAATACCAGAGACCTGTTTCCAGGGGAAGACTGACTGTGTTGTAAGAATGGGATTTGTGCAAGGGGGATGGGAAAAAAGGAGTCAGAGAAGGAGTGGCTGACAGTTGGTGACAGTTGGTGACAGTTGAGATGAGAGAGAATTCTGGGTAATTCTCTGAAGAAAGAAGAGAGAGGAGAGAGCTTCCCGCGAAGACTGGAAGGAGAAAGGAGGAAGACATCTCGGTTCGAATCCAGTCCTGAGGGTTTCCTGAGGATCTTTCTTTGGAAATTAAAACTCTGATTCCCTGGTCAAAGATTCCATCGCATCTCTCCCAGGAAGACTTCAACCATCGAGTCAGCTAAGTGTTTAGACTCCATTTTGGGAACGATCTCTTAGGCTCTTTCTCCCATTTCCCAACCTTGCTGAGAGACCCTTTCTGGTTTGACTTGCAATTATAGAAAAGGATAGAAATAGAAATAGAAACTGAAAGAGAAGGGGCGAGGGAAGACACTTAGGAGTGGGAACCCCAAAGATTCCCACCCAAGTGACAGACCCCATAGAAATAGCGAAGAGGGCACCCCAAAATCCCAGTGCCCTTCATCCCTTTCCTCAACCCCTAAAATGCAAATAATAAAAGCCATTCATTAGTCAGATAGCATTCTGGAGTACATGAGTGACATCAAGGGGGAGGGGAGCCACAGCTTGGTCTAGCTGCCTCCATCTTGGAGCCAGACCACCCACTGTGAAGTTGACTGACCTTGGGGGAGGCTTGTGTGAACCCCGCCCTCATTCAGAATCAGATTGGGGTACCACATACCTCATCATATAGGGAAGCCTCTCCCCCAAGTCCTGTGGGGTGGCACAACCATCCAGGTCACCCAGTTTTGGAGTGTATATTCAGTGGGAGGGGAGAGCTAGAAGAGAGTCTCACCTCATAGACTCTCTCTATCTCCCCTCTATCATAACATTGGTTACTGACTCTCATTATTATTACAGTTTTGGCAGAGGCTCTCTATTCTTATAGTGTTCCCCTCCTACATGAGCACCTCCATGCTAGGTCATCTGGGTATATGCAAAGTAAAGTGTCGTTGTACATAGAATTTCAGAGTTGAAATATGCCTCCCATCCCAGCAAAACCTAACTGAGAACCCTGCTCCCATTTTTTAGTATAGGACCCCAGACTAATAGCTGAAGGGACCTTGGAGACCAATCAGTACAACTCTCTCATTTTGTAGATGGTGAAACTGAGGCTTAAAGAAGTTAATTTGCCCAAAGTCAAACAGCTAGTAAGGGTTGAGTGGGATTTGAACCAAGTCTTTCTGATTCCAAGTCCCCCATTCTGCCTACCACACCACAGCATGTGGCTGTTGTGGAAAATGATTGCTAAGAAGGTTTTCTAGGAAAAGACCTATATGCACAAAAATATTCATAGCAGTTCTTTTGTGGTAGAAAGAACTAGAAATTGAGAGGATGCCTTAAATTGGGAAATGACTTAAACATTTTATAGTATATGAAAGTGAATGAGATGCTGTAAGAAATGATGAAGGGGATGGTTTCAGAAAAACCTGGGAAGAGTTATATGAACTGATGCAAGTGAAGTAAGCAGAACCAGAATAATCTACACCGGAACAGCAATATTGTAACATGATCCTATGAAAGACTTGGTAACTGATGAACTCAAGGATCCATCAGGATACAAAAGGACTCATGAAGAAAAATGCTGTCTATTCCCAAAGAGAAAACTGATGGTCTCAGAGTGAAGATTGAAATATATTATTTTTTTTCTTGATTTTTACCCCCCAAAACATGGCTCATGTGGAAATTGTTTTTTTCTGACTCCATAAGTTTGTAATGTTTGCCTTTTTTTTTAATTTTATTTTTTAAACCCCTGCCTTCCATCTTAGAATCAATACTATATATTGATTCCAAGGTGGAAGAGTAGTAAGGGCTAGGCAATGGAGGTTAAGTGATTTGCACAGGGTCAAACAGCTAGGAAGTGTCTAAGGACAGATTTGAACCTAGGACCTCCTGTTTTTAGACCTGACTCTTAATCCACTGAGCTACCCAGCTGTCCCCTAATGTTTGTTTTTTAACAAAAATTTATTTTCCTCTCAACAGGTGGAAAGAGAGGATGAAAAGGAAGGAGAGAATTTGGAACTGAAAAGAAAAGAAAATGGAATTTTTTAAATGTTTCTATATATTTTATTGAAATCTTCTTCTCTACTTGAACCCCTTGTTTCTAGATCTGCCTTCTGGGCTCAAGCAGAGGAAGTCTAATCCTTCTTCCGCATAACAGCCATTCCATTATCTGAAGGCATCATGTCAACCTTAAGTTTCTCCTTCTCTAGGTTAAATTTCTCAGGAAGCTTCAGGTGATCTTCCGAGGCCATAACCTTGAGGTTTTTTACCTTCCCTATTGACTTCCTATAGATGCTCTCCAGCTCATTAACATCATTTCTAAAACATAGCTCCTAGAATTCAACCCCCATCTGTGCTCTGATTAGGAGATTCTATAACAGGAATATCACTTTGATTGTTCTGGACATAATATTTCTCTTAGAACTGCCTAGGGACAACGAGGCGATGCAGTAGATAGAGCCTGGGGTCAAGAAGATCTAAATTCAAATCTGACCTCTGACCCTTACTAGCTCTGTGACCCTGGGCAAGTTAGTTAACTCTGTTTCCCTCAGTTTCCTCATCTGTAAAATGAGCTGGAGAAGGACATGGCAAACCACTCCAGTATCTTTACCAAGAAAACCCCAAATGGGGTCATAAAGATTCAGACAAGACTGAATGAGCCACCACCAACAACAATAACACAGCCTAAGATTACATTCACTTTTTAAATTATTATTGATTCTTGTTTTTTGTTCTCATGCCCTAGGCTATTCCTTTGGTCTATGGCCATTAGTCTCCTTAAAGTCTTCTCTCTTCTCTTTGTTCCATATGGTGTTCTGGCTGTCTTTGCCTTTATTATGTAGAATATATCTCTCTAATCATTAGGACTAAGTTGCCAGCTGGTTTTATACATAACCACAATTTATCTTCTGAATCAGTGCTGCATGTCTAAAAACAGTGTATGGCTGTTGAGACTCACTTCTGGCCCCAAGGGAAATGGAAGACTCACATACCTATCAGGAGAGATGCTGCTTATACTTACTATAGATTTAGAACTGGGAGGGACTTAAGGAGTGATCTAGTCCAATCCCTTCATTTTAAAGATGAGCAACCTGAGGCACAGAGAGTTTAAGTAAATTGGCCACGGTCACACAGCTAGTAATTATCACTGTAATGGCATCCCCCAAAAAGCCATAGTCATGGCATGAAAAAAAGTAAAAGTTTAAGAGTTAAAAAAACTAAGATGCAAACCAAACCATGGTTCGGAAAGTCAAGCTAAACTTCAATTGGGGACTCAATTAAATCAACATTCACAATGATTTCAATGTGTCTGGGCTAATGTTTGCCTTTGCACTAGCTTCAAAAAGGCAGTTTGCTTAGAAAATGAATGTAAATAAAATTGCCATGAGATAAAATTGTCTTATGAGAAAAGCACTGAATTTGGTATAAAAAATCCAGAATTTAATTTCTACCCTGGCTACCCACTTCCTGCATGAATCTTGGTATCTTTCTCTACACTGTTTCTTCTATAAAAAGAGAGGATTGGGGGGGGGGTGGCAGCTGGGTATCTCACTGGATTGAGAGTCAGGCCTAAAGGTCCTAGGAGGTCCTAGGTTCAAATCCGGCCTCAGACACTTCCCACCTGTGTGACCCTGGGCAAGTCACTTGACCCCCATTGCCCACTCTTGCCACTCTTCCACCTATGAGCCAATACACAGAAGTTAAGGGTTTAAAAAAAGAGAGAGGATGGAACCAGCTGATATCCAGTTCTCGATCTTTTTTAATCAATTTGAGAAACTTGTGTAAATGAGTCCTGTTCAGTTTCTTTAAAAGTATTTTCAAATACTTTTCATAATTTTCAAGAACTCATAATAATCATCACTAACACTTAATTTAGTGCTTACTTGTGTACCAGACACCATGCTAAGCATTTTATAATTATTTCATTTGATCCTTACAACAACCCTGGAAGGTGGGTGCTATTATTATCCCTATTTTACAGATGAGGAAACTAGGCAAATAGAGGTTAAGTGACTTTCCCAAGATCACACAGCTAGTTAATAGCAGGAAAAAAACACGTTGGTCTGAGTTTTGACTCTAACCCTACCACTTATTAACTCACGTGACCTTTGGCAAGCCATTTAATTTATAAAATGTGGGTAATATTTTTTTTACTACCTATCTATAGATATATATAGAAAGAGTTGTAAGAATCACATAAAATAACATAAATGAAAATTCTTTCTAACTAAAAAGTATTATGTAAGATGACATAATAATAATAATAAAAAGTGTGGCATAGTGAAAACTCAGCATGGCATCAAGAAGTTCAAGACCTGTCTCTGCCACATACTGGCTGAGTGACTTTGTACAAGTTATCTGATGTCTCAGTGCTCTAGGAAACTTCTTAAAACTATAAATTACAGGTAATGTGCCAACTTCTATCTGCAGAAGTTTCCTACCCTTGGAGTTTCCCTATATCAATGAAATAATAAAGAGGGAGGAAGAGAAGGAGAAGGCAGTAGAGAATGGAAGAGGAAGATGGAGTTAGAGAAAAGAAGAGAAGGAAAGTGGAGAAGGAGGAGGCAGGGTTGGAGTATAAATAAACAGTTAAGTTTGGCGTCTGGAAGATCCTGCCTGTCCTGCTGCCATGAGCAAATCACTTAATCCCTTGGAAGACCCAGATAACTCTCTAAGGCAGTTAGTAGTTTTTTGTTTTTTTTTAATTTTTTATTTTTAGAAAAATTTTCCATGGTTACATAATTCATGTTTTTACTTTACTCTTCACCCCCGCTGTCGTTCCCTCCCCCCCCCTCCGGAGCTAACTCGCATTTCCACTGGTTTTAAGATGTGTGGTCAGTCAAGACTTATTTACGTATTATTGATAGTTGCATTGGTGTGGTCTTTTCTGGTCTACATCCCCAACCATGTCCTCATCAATCCAAGTATTCAAGCAGTTGTTTTTCTTCTGTGTTTCCACTCCTGTAGTTCTTCCTCTGAATGTGGGTAGCATTCTTTTCCATAAATCCCTCAGAATTGTCCTGAGTCATTGCATTGTTGCCAGTACAGAAGTCCATTACATTTGATTTTACCACAGTGTATTGGTCTCTGTGTACAATGTTTTTCTGGCTCTGCTCCTTTCACTCTGCATCAATTCCTGGAGGTCTTTCCAGTTCACATGGAATTCCTCCAGTTTATTATTCCTTTGAGCACAATAGTATTCCATCACCAGCATATACCACAATTTGTTCAGTCATTCCCCAATTGAAGGGCATACCCTTGCTTTCCAGTTTTTTGCCACCACAAAAAGCACAGCTATAAATATTTTTGTACAAGTCTGTTTATCTATGATCTCTTTGGGGTACAAACCCAACAATGCTATGGCTGGATCAAAGGACAGGCAGTCTTTTATCACTCTTTGGGCATAGTTCCGAATTGCCATCCAGAATGGTTGGATCAGTTCACAACTCCACCAGCAATGCATTAATGTCCCAATTTTGCCACATCCCCTCCAGCATTCATTACTCTTGTTGAACAGGGTTGTTGATGAGGAAAGGGTTTTGTACATCTTGCAGTGTCATAGAAAGGCAAATAATTCCTATTAGGAATGTAAATTTATAGCTAGTAAGGGCCTCAGAGGTTATCTAATCCATTAAGAACATGGGTTTCTCAGCACGGCAATATAGCAAGCTAGGGGAAAGAAGAATCTAGATAAAATGGATTATTTAAGATTTTAAAAGATTTTTTTGCACAAACAAAATCAAAACAGAGAATCAGAGGCAACTAGGTGACTCAGAGAGCCAGGTCTAGAGATGGGAGGTTTTGGGTTCAAATATGGCCTCAGGCACTTCCTAGCTGTGTTACCCTGGGCAACATAACTATAACCTCCATTGCCTAGCCCTTACTACTCTTCTGCCTTGGAACCAGCACATGGTATTGATTCTAAGACAAAAGGTAAGAGTTAGAAAATAAATTTTAAAAAAATATGTGTTTCTTATTGTTTACTTCTTTGAAGTAAAACCCTGGATCTGAGCAAGTATCCTTTGTCAGGAATGATAGACTCCAAAGGTTAGCTTAAAAAATAAAAGAGATTTATTAATTTGAATGTAAGTTAAATGGAATGGAGGTAGGTAGAATGGGTGGAATGCTGCCTCCCAGAGGAGATGGAATTTGGAATATTTATACCCTCTTGACTACAGGGTCTACGTGACTAGAGATGGGATGATGTTGGCAGATTACTGGGTCTCTGGAATCTGAGATAGGTCATGTGGTTATGTCTTATGCCTCGAAATCAAGAGGGGGTGGACTGTTCAGTTTAGGGGATAATCAGACATTTGGGACATGAAACAGATGCTTATCAGAAGCAACAAACTGAGAGGTGCCTATCTGTGCTCATCAAGAATGAGGGGAGAGACCAGCAAGGATATCCCTCTCAGCTCACCTTCCCTCAGCACTTCAGGGATGCAAGGAAAAATGAATTCTTTATGTACTCTCTGATACTTTCTGGGGTTTTGGGATGTGGCTTGTCCAGGCTCACACAGGCTATAAGTGTCCGAGCCCAGATTTGGATCTGGGACCTCCCATCTCTGGACCTGGTTCTCAATCTACTGAACCACCTAAATGCTTCTAGGAGAAGCCTGTACCCCCATATTATTTCTCACAGTGCTGGAAGCTCTTCATAAGTTGATGCATGATGATTGATTGTCTCATTATTCAATAAACAAATATTTGATGAACATTTGACCATCATTAAATCCTGCTCTGTTGCTTCACTATGGCATGAAGATGATCTTGTGTTCTTGAAGGTTACACCAGTAGAATCTCAGAGAGATTTCATGATTAATCAAGGTCACACATGAAAACAGGATGACTGTTTAGACATTTTGCTTAAAAAATTTTTTTTGGATGCATCTATATTGGCAGCACTGTTTTCAGAAATCCCAAGAGGGTTCAAGAGATTATGATATCTAGGATACCAGGAAGATGGAAACCGATAGATTTGTCTTCAAAGGCTCTGAATAACTATAGCAAGGGAAGCAGAAGAGATTTGATCAACATAACTAGTAAGCTGCTGCACAGATCCATATGACAAGGGGGTCACCCCAAGCTGTATGGTTCAATGGATTGCTCTGGATCTGAAATCAAATGCCCTGAATTTGCTCCGGTTTTAATTGTATGACCATAATGAGGTCACTTAATCCCTCTGGGTCTCAGTTTCTTTCTTTGTAAAATGGAGATGATAAAACTTGTATTTTCTACATCATAAGGGTTTTATGAGGATAGAATGAGATAGCGCATATAAAGTACTTTATAAACTTCCAAATCTTGTACAATGTGAGTTGTTACTCTTACTACTAATAATTCCATATTAACATGGATAATATGGGTAAAAATAATAATTTCAACTAATGAGAAGGAATTAATTATATCTTCTAGAAATTTATGCTACTTTAATGGAGACTGTCACTTTTTTTTTCTTTTTTCTTTCTTTTTTTTTTTTTTTAAACCCTTAACTTCTGTGTATTGACTTATAGGTGGAAGAGTGGTAAGGGTAGGCAATGGGGGTCAAGTGACTTGCCCAGGGTCACACAGCTGGGAAATGTCTGAGGCCGGATTTGAACCTAGGACCTCCCGTCTCTGGGCCTGGCTCTCAATCCACTGAGCTACCCAGCTGCCCCCGAGACTGTCACTTTTTGTTCTTCAATCTTTTTGACTCTTGGTCAAGCTCTGTGGTTGGTGTTTTTTCATTTTGGTTTTCTTCTCTTTTTTTCATACCAATAGAAACGGACATTTTAAACAGTTGCATTTAGTACAGAAATTACACAGGGTGTGGATGTATAATTCTTAAGGTAAAAAGTGGTTCTACCCCTCCAAAAAAAGCTTCCAAACGCTCATTTGCAATCGGTGTCTTCAGATAGACTGCCATTTGTCTTTCCATAAATCAGGTTCCCACTCTATTTTAACTTCACATTCTCCCTGAGTAGATGTGAGCCCAGAAGGACAGAAACACTTTGGATCAACAATACAGAAATGCTTTGAAAATGCTTGCCTTGTTAAGCCAGGGTTTGAGTCATCCCAACTGGTATTGTCTGGAATGAAAACTTGTCCAGATGTTCCCTCCAGTGAACTTGTGAGATCAGTGAACGAACAGCAATCCCATAATCTGAAGGGTGTGTAAGTTAGCCTCTGAAGAATTAAACAGAGCAAAAGAATTTCAAAAATATATGTCAGGGAAACACATGTCTGACTCCCTTTCCCTGACCATTACCCTTTTTTATCTTACATTGAATGGACTCAATATCTTCCTGAGCACAGATGAGGAAAGATCACAACTCTGGAAGAAGGAAAACGCTACAGCAAGAGTTCTTACCATTATTTTATGCCATAGGACCCTTTGGCGATCTAGTAAAGTCCAATGTGGTTGGTTGCCTCCCATTCTAAATGGAAAGAAATGCTAAAATTTCAGTTAGAAGTTAGAAAAAAGAAGTAATTTTCTTTTCCCATCCAAGCTCATAGGCCACCTGAAATTTATCCATGGACAAGTTTTGTTATAGTCAGTTGTTTTCACAATTCATTCACTTTATGACCCCTTTCAGGGTTTTCTTGACAAAGCTACTGTTCCTTCTTCAGTCCATTTGACATTGACATACGAAGAAACTGAGGCAAACAAGGTAAAGTGACTTACCCTTACCCCGAGGGGTGACTCGCCTTGTAAGTGTCTGAGGTTAGAATCGAACTCGGTAAGACTAAATGAGGCTTCCTGCCTTCAAATCCAGCACTCTATCTATCCAGGGCGCCACCTAGCTACTGGACTCCAAGGTAGGAACCTTTGAAGTCCGGAAGAAATGGATAGAATGTGCGATTAGCAATGGCCCATCAAGGAGGAGGAACTTGAGTGCATTCTTCTTGGCTGACCAAAACAACAAGCCTGTTGTTTAGGAGTTCTTTAAAATTACGTCTGGAATGCGGGAAAACTTGAATTTTAGACCTTTCTTCCTTGCTTGGGCAAGATGTCTGGATCCCCCCCCCCCCCCCCCATTGTAGGCAAGATCAAAGCCGATTGAATTACATCAGGCCCGCTTCTCCCTTCTCTGTTAATCTTCTGCAGGAACTGCTAGAGAGCTCGGTCTCACCCTCCTTGACAAAAGAATCCCAAATATTTCTTTATTGTTAGAGCTTCTTATGATAACCGCTCGGTTGATATTGGCATTCCTCCGAGCTCTAGCATATGTCTTAGAGTCTCTTTATCTTGACCACTCACAGGATCTGTCTATATTTTTTAAAAAGCAAAAACATCCACTGGCATCCGATTGTAGCTTAAAGACAAAGTGCGTTGGGGAAAGCGTGTTGATTCTGGATGAAAGGATTTGCGGACGGAGCCTTTCAAACTGAACGCTGTGAACTCATCAAATATTTGAAGAGCAAGAGAGCCTTTTTAGACTCCGACTCCTAAACCCAAAGGATTTGACTAAAATAACTAAGAGATTAAACTCAAATCATAGGGCTACGGACTTTGTCTGTGTCCTCCCACTGTGAAGAGCCTCCAGTGCATTCGGATGCAAATGAAAACGCTCCAGCCTTGAAATGGGGCTCCTCCAGGTCACTCCTCACTCGGGGCTGTTGGATGGGACGTCCCCACGGACTTCATTTGGGTGGTGTAAATCCTGAGCTGTGACTGCTGAATGAATGGCTCTGGTAATGAGATGAGGCAGATCGCGAGGGAAAGGGCTTCGGCTCAGGCGCAAATACTGGGCTAATCAGCAGCAGTCAGAGTGGGAAGGCAGAGAGATGGTCCAAGGGGCTCTGCTACTGTCTTTCATGACGGTGGAAGGAAGCAACCTTTAATTAGACTCTTTGGGACCTCTTTCGGGGTTTTCTTGGCAAAGACACTGGAATGGTTTGTCATTTCTTTCTCCAGCTCATTTTACAGATGGGGAAACTGAGGCGAACAAGGTTTACATGAGTTGACCGAGGTCCCACAGCTAGTAAGTGGCTTAAGCCAGATTTCAACTGGAGAAAATTAGTTTTTCTGACTCCAGGCTGGACCTTCTATCCACCGCACCGTATAACTGCCCTATAATTAAATTAAATGAATAATATTTGTATTATAATATATTACAAATTATATAGTTTATGTATCATAATACTATATATTAGATTGTATATTATTGTCTATATGTGTATATTATTACATAATATATAATTATGTTTATTTTATTATTTATATGGTTATATTTTATTTGTTATAAATATATATTTATTAAAAATAAAATGATCTGTTATGTTAATACTATTAATAATATGCAATAATATATTATATACGACATACTGCTTATTATTATATAGGATATATAATACATATATTATACATAATTATCATAGTCTTCTAGTATATACTATATGCCATACTATGCTAGTATGTATTATATTATATATGTTGTTTTTATATGTTTATATTATATAATTTTATAATCATATTCATATTGTATTTTTATATTTATCTATAATTATAATAAATTATATTATATCAATATGTTTTGTTAATGATATACAATATACTTTTGAGCAATATTCATAGCATATATCATATTCTATATAATACATATATAATATATTCTATATAATATAACATATAATTATTATAGTATATATTGTAGTGTTGTAGTATACAGTATACTATACTATACTCATATATATTATACTATTATCTATAATATGGCATATTATAGATCATATAATTGATAATAACAATCCATATTATAATTCCTATTTTATAGATGAAGAAACTGAGGGTCAGAAAAATAAAGAAAGAGTACTGGATTTGGAAGCAGTGTGGTCCAGGGGAAAGAAGGTCCGTAAGAGACCTAGGTTCAGATCCTGCTTCTGACACTGCTTGTAAACAGTTCACTTCCCTGGCCTCCACTTGCTCATCTATAAAAGGAGTTAGGTAGGTCTAGTTATTCTCCGAGTTCCCTTGTGGCTCTAGATGGAATGTTCTATGTAGTCAGAAGATCTGGGTTTAAGTCCTAGATCTGCCACTGACTACCTATGTGACTGAGGATATCAGAGGGTTTTGGACTGGAAGATGGTTTTGAAGGTTCCATCTGGGCCCAATATCTGATCCTAATCTCATCTAACAGGTTAAATAGCATAGTGGAAAAGAGTGGCTTCAGAGACAAAGGATCTGGATTCAAATTCCCACTATCTTCTATTTGTTAGGTGACCTTTGACAAGTCTCTTCACCTCTCTAGGCCTATATACAATGTGAGGATCCAGCTAGACAAATTCTAAACTCTCTTTCAACGCTAAAATTTAGGGTCACATACTTGGCAAATAGCTGGATCTAGACTTGAACTCAGGGCCTCAGGACCTGCCCAAAAGTGCTAGGGTCCCTTCCATAACCTATCACAGATGCCATAAGGCAGGTGCAAATGCTGAATCAGCCCCTGTTTGGCTTCTGGCCAAGCTGCCCCAAGGGCTCAGGCCCAGCTGATGCATTCCTCAGAATGAGCCTGGGAACAAAGAACCTCTTGTTTGCTTCGCAGTCTCTGGTGTGCTTCCCTCCCTCAGGGGGACTTCTGCCTGCCTTTGATGCCTGCTTTATTTTCTGACTCCTGGCTTGTATCTTGGTCTTTGGCTTTATTAACTTGCAAGCTTTTGCTGGCTGTGACCCCAGACTAATTACTTGTGCAGGCTCCATGGATATATTGGTTTCTGTCTTTTTGGTGGTTATTGTTTTTTGAGGTTGGGTTTTTTCTTTCTTTCTTTCTTTCTTTTTTTTTGTTTGTTTCCCTTTCCTTAGACCGATGCTATCTCCTGGTCTGTGGCCATTAGCTTCCCTGAAGTCCTGTCTCTTCTGTGTGCTAGAGCATTCGGATAGGCAGTGCCCTATCAAGAAAGAAAGAAAGAAAGAAAGAACGAAAGAAAGAAAGAAGGAAGGAAGGAAGGAAGGAAGGAAGGAAGGAAGGAAGGAAGGAAAGAAAGAAGGAAAGAAGGAAAGAAGGAAAGAAAGAAAAACTCATGTTGCATGCATTTCTGCAGTCTACGAGACTCACCCTGCCAGCTGGCTTGTACATGCCATGGCAATATGGTACCTAAATCAGAATTGTGCTCCGTGCCTGAGAATGATCAGTTTTTAAAAAGACTGACAAACTGCAGATTTCTAAGGAAGTAACTCAATGACATTTCTTGGAAAGGGTTTGGAGGAGTGACTCAGGTCTGTTTCTTGCATGGCAACAGGCAAAATTACTTAGCCACTGACCCATTTCCACATATGAAAAACTTGCTTTTTTGGAGAATATCTGAAAATCTTAAATCTCTACTTACTACTTCTCATCCAGAAACACTGTTTCCAATTAGTATTCCTTTGCACTGGCTGGTCCCCTTGCTTGGAATGCACTTGCTCTTTATCCTTTGTTTCTGGTTTCCTTTCTTTTTTTTCTTTTGAAAACCACTTATTTTCTTGTTTTAGAATCATTATTAAGTATCTGTTCTAAGAGAGAAGAGCAATTAGGGCCAGGCAATGAGGTTTAAGTGACTTGCTCAGGGTCACAGTTAGGAAGTATCTGAGGTCAAATTTGCACCCAGACCATCTGTTGATAGGCCTGGCTCTCTAATCTTTGAGTCATTTATTTGCCTGACTCTGGTTTTGTTATAGGGGTGCAAATGGTGGAGCCCTGGGTTCAGGAAGGAAATCTTTCTCAAGAATGAGAGGACTCCAAATTTAGCTTAAAAGTAAAAAGAAAGATTTATTAGTAAGATAGGATCAATGGCCAGCAAGACAGCATGAGTGGAACAACCATGGGGGGCTGCTTCCTGAATCCCTCAATCCTGGAGATTATATACTTTTACAACCGTGGGGACGCAATGCTGTGTCTTGATGAGGATGTGATTCTAGAGTGGTAAACACTCAGGTATTCGGTGGGGGGGGTTTGGTCATCTGATCGGGGTCTACCTGGAGACATAGGGGGTGACCCTTATAGTTTAGGGGACAGATGGATGTCTGAGATACAACTTGATGATATTGAGGAGGTGTATCTCTTTGTCTATCTCAATTTAAAGAAATTCCAAGGACAATGTTCCTTGCCTTGGGGGTCACGAGAGCAGGAAGGGGGAAGGGAATTCCCCTGCTCACAGCCAGCAAGAGTCAAGGGGTACCGGGTCCCTGCCATCTCTGCACAATGCCCATGTCAGTTTCTTTTCTGACTCAGCTAAAGCTCTATCTTCTACATAAATTCTTTCTTGATCTTACCTCCAAGCCCCATACTTCTTTGTCCCCACCCCTCAACTACTCTATGTTTATATATATATATTGCATGTTCACATATATTTCATTGTTGATTCTGTGCTTTCAAAGTGGACCAATGGCATCAGAGGGTGATGGGTATTTTTTTTATTTTTAGAAAAATTATCCATGGTTACATAATTCATGTTTTTACTTTACCCTTCACCCCCTCAAACCCCACCCCTCCCCAATATCCAACACATTTCCATTGGTTTTAACATGTGTGGTCAGTCAAGACTTATTTACATATTGTTGATAGTTACATTGGTGTGGTCTTTTCAGGTCTACATTCCCAATCATGTCATCATCAACCCAAGTGTTCAAGCACTTGTTTTTCTTCTGTGTTTCCACTCCTGCAGTTCTTCCTCTGAATGTGGGTAGGGTTCTTTTCCCTAAATCCCTCAGACTTGTCTTGGGTCATTGCATTGCTGCTAGTACAGACGTCCATTACATTCAATTTTACCACAGTGTATCAGTCTCTGTGTACAATGTTCTTCTGGCTCTGCTCCTTTCACTCTGCATCAATTCCTGGAGGTCTTTCCATTTCACATGGAATTCCTCCAGTTTATTATTCCTTTGAGCACAATAGTATTCCAAGAGGGTGATGTTTTGACTTGGACTTGAATTAGATTTAATTGAGGCACAGAACATACATATAACAAAAAATAGTAAAAGATTATAGTAACTTGGTATTGTTGTGAGGAAGATTAGATTAGGTATTGATTATGTATTGATTAAGTTGTACATAGCAGGAAGGAGCTAGAGCTGGGAATTCCATGATGTAATGAGGGAGGAGGAAGTCTGTCTGTGCCCTGAGTGTGGACTCCATTAGTGGTGGGCAAGAAACTGTTGCCAGCCTGGGAGACCTTAGAGCAAAGGACACCCTGCTTCCTGATTTCCCCTGGGATCCTGTGTGGTGTGTCATCTAGCAAAAGGACAAATCTACAGAGCCAAGAGAGGAGGTGAAGTTTGAGAACTAGAGGACAGTGCTTTAAGCAAAACTCTCTCTACTTGGTACCTGAGACAACCTAGCTCCTGGCATCCAGAGATCATCAGTGGATTGCAGTGAGAATCCCAAAGCCACAAAGCCCTAGCTGCACTCAAGCCAGGCAAGTTCCAGGTTTGAGGCAGAAACCCAGAGACTCCATTTACAGCTCCTTGGGCCCTGTTAGTTTAGATCACTTAGATAAGAGTAGAATAAGTCCTCCCATTGCCCTGTGGTTTTTTTTATCCCTTAGATTTTAAGTATAGAAATCCTTTCCCACCTTTTAGTCTAACATAATTAAAGCTATTAAGTCCCTTTTACTTTGTTAGCCTGTTAGTATACTCTGGTCTAGTGGAAGCTGGGTGACAGTTAAGATCAACTGCCATTCCTGTGGAAATCCAGTAAACTCTGGTCTCTTCACCCTGGTCCAGTCTCTCATAAATCCTAGAGTGTGTTCCCACAAACCACTTTGTTTATTGTAATATCCCTGGTGACCCAATTACTTTACTTATATTTTCCTACAGTTTTTGACAAAAAATATAGGTTCAAGTTATTGGTCATGATTTTCAGGTAGTCCAATAATTCTTAAATTGTCTCTCCTGGATCTATTTTCCATGCCAGTTGTTTTTTCAAAGAGATATTTCCTATTTCCTTCTATTTTTTTCATTCATTTGATTTTGTTTTATTGTTTCCTGATGTCTTGTGAAGCCATTAGCTTCTATTTGCCCAATTATAATTTTTAAAGACTGAATTTCTTCCATAACCTTTTGATCTTCCTTTTCAATTTGATCCATTCTACTTTTCATGACACTCTTTCCTTCATTAGATTGTTTTACCTCTTTTTTGAGTAGGTCAATTCTGTTTTCTAAAAAACTTTTTTCTTCATTGGATTTTTGTGCCACTTTTCCAGTTGGTTAGTTTTGCTTTTTAAGCTGTTATTTTCTTTTTCATTACTTTCATTTCTTTTTCCTATTTTTCTTCAACCTGTCTTATTTGATTTTTTGCATTTCTTTGTGAGTTTTTCCAGAGCTTGAGACAAATTACCACTTTTAAAAAATTTTTCTTAAGAAATCAGTATTTTGGGGGGCAGCTGGGTAGCTCAGTGGATTGAGAACTAGACCTAGAGATGGGAGGTGCTGGGTTCAAATCTGGCCTCAGACACTTCTTAGCTGTGTGACCCTGGGCAAGTCACTTAACCCCCATTGCCTAGCCCTTTCCACTCTTCTGCCTTGGAACCAATATACAGTGTTGACTCCAAAGTAAGGGTTTAAGAAAAAAAGAAAGCAGTATTTTGTAAATATTGCTGGGACAACTAGAAAGTAGTTTGACAAAAACTAGGTATAGACCGATATTCTTACACCATTCCCTAAGATAAGATCAAAATGATCTTATGATATAAATCTGGATATAAAATTATGTAGATATAAAAAGAGACATCATAAGCAAATTAGAAAAACAGGGAACATATTACCTACCAGATTTATGGAGGGGAATTTATCAGTAAATAAGAGATGGAAAGCATTGTGAGATGCAAAATAGATAATTATGAGAACATTAAATTGAAAAGGTTTTGTACAAATAAAACAAATGTCAAGATTAGAAGGAAAGCAGAAAATTTGGAGAAAATTTTCATAGTCTCTCAGATAGAGGTCTTGTATCTAAAATATAGAGAAATCTTTGTCAGATTTATGGGAATAAGAGCCATCTCTCAACTGAAAAATGGGCAAAATATATGAACAGACAGTTTTTAGATGAAGAAATCAAAGTCATATATAGAACCATGAAAAAATGCTCTAAATCACTACTGATTAGGGAAATGCAAACCAAAACAATTCTGAGGTATCATCTCATACCCATTAGATTGGCTAAAATAACAAAAGAGAAAAGTGACAAATATTGGAGGGGATGTAGGAAAATGGGGACTCTAATACATCATTCCTGAAACTGTGAAATGATAAACCAATTTGGAGAGTGATTTGGAATTGCACCCAGAGAATTATAAAAGCATATATATCCTTAGACTCAGCAATAATATTGCTGGATCTATTTCCCATAGAGATTAGAGAAAAAGGAAAAGAACCTATATATTCCAAAATATTTATAGCAGCTCTATTTGTGGTGGCAAAGAACTGGAAATTGAGGGGATATTTATCAATTAGGGAATGGCTGAACAAACTGTGGTATACCATGGAGATGGAATACTATTGTGCTATAAGGAATAATGAACAGGATGATTTCAGAAAGTGCTGGAAAGATCTATATGAAATGATGCAGAGTGAAATAAGCAGAACCGGAAAAACATTGTACATGGTTACAGCAATATTGTGGAATGACCAAATGTGAGAGACTTAGCTACTCTCAGCAATACAAGGATCCAGGACAATTCTGCGGGACTTATGATAAAGAATGCTATCCACCTCCAGAGAAAGAATTGTTGGAGTAGGAATGCAGATGAAAGCATACAATTTTTCACTAGTTTATTTGTGTTTGTGTTTTGGTTTTATAAGATTATTCACTCACAAAAATTAACAAGAGAAATGTGTTTTGCATGATAGAACATAAATAACCCAGATCGAATTGCTTGCCAGCTCTGGGAGTGGGGAGGGAAGGAAGAAGGGAGAATATTTGGATCATATAACTTTGGAAAACTTACGTGGAGATTTCCATGTAAGTGGAAGTATGTATTACATGTAATTTGGAAAAAAATGAAAAAAATTTTAATTTAAAATTTAAATGCTCCATAGTAGCTGCTTCAGCCACCTTCATGACCATTGGAACAAATTGTTCTCATCTACCCCATTCTGCTAGGGGGAAGTCTTCATTTGCTGGTGTACATAGACACATCCTAACTCATTGACAGATTTGAGACCTGTTAGTTATCCTCAACCTGGTTCAGTCATCTGCCAAGACAGTTTTACTAGGATGTGGCTGCTGCACATACTACAGCTTCTTGGTTAACAGAAGTTAACCTCTGTGGTTACAGGTAAGAATTGAGTGAATGGTAGACACCGAGGGTGGATGAGCAGTAAGTAAGCCCTTATACCAGAGGTGCTAGTTCTCTAGTCTCCCCTGTTCCCTCCTTACATTCCTAAGCTTCTTAAGAGTAGGGACAATTTCACTGGGGTCTTTGAATCCCCAGCATTTAACACAATGCCTCCTTGCCCAGAGTAAGTCCTTAATAAATAAATGCTTGTGGCATGGTAGATTCATTGATGAAAGAGGCTCAATCAATATATATCAGGAATTGTGATTTACTCTGACACCTAATTTGGTATTAGAAATGGATGGAAATTCCAAGAAAGGTATACTGAAATGGGAAGTAGAATAGATTCACTCATTCATTCAACAAGTATTTTTTAATATGTGTTTATTTCCATAACTAGGACACTAGAGATACAAAGATATTGAGAACCTTGTTTTATGAAGCTCTTAAGTACTGAGAAAAAGGAATAGAATATACAGGAAAATGTGTTGTATGGCAGAGAGAAAAATAGCAGATTTTGCCTGGATGGCATGGGACAGACCGTTCAAGGGTTTGACTCTCAGAATTTGGAAAGAGTTTATGAAGGGCTTAAACTGCCAGCCCTTGTGGGGAGAGCCTTGGGAGCAATGAGAGAGTTCACATCTCCTGGACTTTGGTTTCCTCCAATCCTGTTTGAGAGTGCCTGTACACTCTTCTGGGTTCCCCTCCTGTCTGCAATAGTCTTGTCAGCATTTTCCTGATTTGAGTGACATCTATTTGAATTACTTGGAAGAGAGAAACCCAGCTTGACTAAACTGAACTGCTACAGTACCTCCACAGGTTTAGCCTGCATCTGGGTAACCAGGCTGTTGTGGTCATCTACCCTGATTCAGCCACTTGCTTTATTCCTTGACCAAAACTGTTTAGAGATGCTATAGAATGAGGCAGCAAGAATTAGGGAGATTTTGGAAATTTAGATAGAGAGGTAGAGTAGCTCCAACTTTGTTGGAGACTGAAGAGACCCTTGCAGGTCAGAAGGTTCTGGGATAAGTGCAGTTTGATTATCATAGGGATTCCCTTAGCCTTCCTTCCTCACCTGTCCCATGGTACTATACTCTATTAAATCTTTTATTAATCAATTCAAAGCAGTCAGATTGCATTTGTAAGATTCCTAGGTCTGAGGGTAGCCATCTTGCTCTCAGTGCCTGGGAGGACACAACAACAACAGACTTGTGTTCCACCAACCTTTTTAATCAGTTTTAACCCACATCTTTCAGTGCCCATTGATAACCCTAGAGAGGCTTGGCAGATATATTCAAATTTTAAGTATCCTTTTTGTCTTCTTAGTTTCTCTTATTATATCTGACCATTCCCAGGTACTCTAGTCTCTGGCTACATTTGCTCTTTTTCCTAGCCTCTATGTAACCAAACAGTTGTCCTTCGTTTCATATTTTCTCTATAGTATATATAATGCCCTAAGTTCTACAGTTCAGTGGAAATTTCCATTATTGGCGTCTTTCCTAGAGGCAGTGTTCTCAGAGCTCCCAGACTGGTGGCTCTGTGTGGTGGCCATTTAAGCATCATCTCCCTCATCCCGATTAAAGACAAGTTCTATTTTAACTACTTTGGTAGTTCTATGTTTTTTCAGATTAACAACATACCTTTTATGACATAAATATGGTACTCATTCGAAAGCCAGGCAGATCAAAAACAGAGAAAGAAAACTACAGACCAATCTCCCTATTGAACATAGATGCAAAAATCTTAAATAGAATACTAACAAAAGACTCCAGCTAGTGATCATGAGGATTATTCATTATGATCAGGTGGGATTTATACCAGGAATGCAAGGATGGTTAAATAGTAGGAAAACCATCCACATAATTGACCATATCAACAAGCAAACCAACAAAAACCACATGATTATCTCAACAGATGCTGAAAAAGCCTTTGACAAAATACAACAGTCATTCCTACTGAAAACACTAGAAAATATAGGAATAGAAGGGCCTTTCCTAAAAATAATAAACAGTATATATTTAAAACCATCAGCAAGCATCATATGCAATCGGGACAAATTAGAAGCATTCCCAATAAGATCAGGCATGAAACAAGGATGCCCATTATCACCTCTGTTATTTAAGATAGTACTAGAAACACTAGTGATAGCAATTAGAGAAGAAAAAGAAATTGAGGGTATCAAAACAGGCAATGAGGAGACCAAGTTATCACTTTTTGCAGATGATACAATGGTCTACTTAAAGAATCCTAGAGAATCAACTAAAAAGCTAGTGGAAATAATCAACAATTTTAGCAAAGTTGCAGGATACAAAATAAACCCACACGAATCATCAGCATTTCTATATATTTCCAACACATCCCAGCAGCAAGAATTAGAAAGTAAAATCCCATTTAAAATCAGATTAACAACATAAATGAAACAATCTCCGATTTCAAAGGCCCTATATTTTACTCTTACAATTAAAATTATGTTAAGAGACTGATTTTTGGCTAAGAATATAAGTTTATTGATTACATCAGGTTTATTGGTAGATCAGCATCATAACCAATAAAGTGAGAGAGGTGTCCATGATTCTCTCATGACCAGAGATGATCTGAGCAGCTTAATAAATAGATTTTTAGAAGCTCATTATTCAACTCCTCCCTTGAACCATCCCAAGACATCTTTAATTAGTGATGGGCTAATTAAGAGGTGATTTGTCAAACCCTTAGCCCTTTCCTAAACTGATAGGTATTGGTTTACACATGTGCCAGAAAAGTGTCATCCAAACTTTGTGAAAGAACCATATTATTTTTTTCTTTTTAAATTTTTATTTAGAATATTTTGCATGGTTACATGATTCATAATCCCCCCATCCCCATCATCTACTCTCCCTCCCAAAGACAACAAGCAATTCCACTGGGTTATACATCTGATCATTGTTCAAAAGATACTTATATGTTATTCATATTTGTAGTAGAGCAGTCCTTTAATATCAAAACCCTAATCACATCCCTATCATACTATGTGAACAAGCATATATTTTTCTAATGCATTTCTGGTTCTACAGTTCTTTCTCTGGATGTGGATAACGTTATTTCTCACAAGTTCCTCTGGATTGTCCTGGGTCATTGCATTGTTCTGATAGAAAAGTCTATTATATTTGATTGTGCCATAATGTATCAGAACATGTACAATGTTCTCCTGGTTCTTCTCCTTTCACTCTGCATCAATTCCTGGAGGTCATCCCAGTTCACGTGGAATTCCTCCAGTTCATTATTCCTTTGAGCACAATAGTATTCCATCACCAATAGATACCACAATTTGTTCAGCCATTCCCTAATTGAAGGGCATCCTCTCATTTTCCAATTTTTTGCTACCACAAAGATCACAGCTATAAATATTTTTGTACAAGTCTTTTTCCTTATTATATCTTTGGGGTATAAATCCAACAGTGGAGGCATTCATTTAAAGCCCTTTGCACATAGTTCCAAATTGTCTTTCAGAATGGTTGGACCAATTCATAACTCCACCAACAGTGTATTAGTGCCCCAATTTTGCCACATGTCCTCCAACATGAATCACTTTCCTTTGCTGTCATATTGGCCAAATCAATCTGCTAGGTGTGAGGTGATACCTCAGAGTTGTTTTAATTTGCATTTCTCTAATCAGGAGAGATTTAGAACACTTTTTCATGTGCTTATTGATAGTTTTCATTTAATCATGTGAAAACTGCCTATTCATGAAAGGACCTTTTTCCTAAGAACAAAGAGAATGGAAAAAAGAGAAGACCATATAGTATCTCTGACCTGGATCCCAGACACTGAAACACAGTAATAAACAGGTACAAATACAGATATGGAAAATTAATCCTCACATTACTCAGGGAAAATGTATATATGGATAAGTCATATTCTTATACATTTTACATGTGAAAAACATAAATTAAATAAGATGGAGAGAGAAGCAATTAATAATTGGGGAGAGAAGAACAGATTTCCTAAAGGAGGTAGCCTTTGAGAAGGGTCTTAAAGGAAGCTAGGGATTTTAAAAAGGAAGGAGTGTCTACAGACTGATAGATTGAAAATGTAGATAAGGATATTAATTTTACCTTGTTCATGTTTCTATAGAAAGTCAGCATGATGTAGTGAGAATAGTACTGAATCTGAGGTAAAAAGATCTGGGTTTGAATCCTGCTTCACTAATTACTAGCCTCTCTGATCTTTAGTGTCTTTATTTGTAAAAATGGAGATGATAACTAGAGTTCAGGTAAAGTACCACTGATTCTGGCCTCAGTTTCCTCAGCTGTAGAAAACAAGATTTTTTTTAGAAATAATTGGAAAATTCCTCAATGCAAAAATCCTAAAACCCTCTCTGACAGTAATTCCTTCCTGTCTATTCTATTTGAATGAAGGCCAAGAGATCAGGAGATAAAGCTGATGGGCATTTGCCAGAGGAAAAAGCAATTGCCTGAACTGAGGAAGATACAAACATATACAGTTTTATATAATCTTGAGGAGATATTATCTGGCAAAGAGGCAAGTTCAATTAGTTTATCAGATTAGGCTGTTCAACCACTTTCCATATTTAGGAGGCATAGGGAAGAGGATGCTTAGAAAATGTGCCAACTGTAGAGTGTTAGGAATTGTCCAAGACTAGATGTGTTCCAGTTAGGTTGTTTTCACTGTATAGTTAGTGTTATTAGAATGCTATAAATTTTCAAGCTAGATAGAAGTTGTCCCTTCAAGAGTCTCAGTTCAAGGACATCCTGTCCTTGCCAGTCCAGGGGCTTCTATTTATACAATCCTGGAACTATTTATTTGACCTTTACAACTACTTTTCTGGGGAGAAGATGTCAATCCCAAACTTAAGAGTACATAAAATTCACACACACACACACACACACACACACACACACACACACACACACACACATACTTCTCCCACAACTTACACTATTAATTTGTAGATATTACATTGGGAAGACAGATCTTAATGAAGTCCCGTCTTTGGAGGGTTATTACAGACTTGTGGTTCAGTCTAAAACAACTGACTTTAAGTTCCCTTTTGATTTTCCTTCCCTTGAATAATCCACTTCTTTTGAATAAAACCATTTGCTCAAAGTGCAACAAAAAATCAGATTATCTTTATCTAGAGGCAAAACTCTTTATAAAAGTACAGACAGCAAATAAACAAGGAATAGAGATCAGGAAACTCCCCAAAGTGATGATGCCAATTGGCCAAGTGTTGACTGAGGCAAAGGAGAGAGTGGAGAGGGGATAATTTCACTATGTCCCACAGCTTGGCAAGCAAGTACATCTGGGAAAGAGCAAATTTTGTGCTGATAGATCACTCCTGAAATGAGTCAGGAAGCCAGGCAAAGCTCCAACTGCTGATGATTATATTGCTTGGGGGAGTACCACCCTTTCTTACCATTAGCTTACTAATTCTATTGAGAACAAAAGTTCCTGGGCTTCCTCTGTATCACCCCCCTACTGAACCTAGGAAAAGTTATACTTCCTAGCAACCCTTTTGCCAATAAGAGGGTACATTTGTAAATCCATTTTACAGTCATGTGAGTCAATTCCTCAAATAATCGTGTAAGACAATTGAGTTGCAGTAGAAAGACATTGGAATTTGGAGTTCAGAGGACCTTTGAATCTTGCCTTTGATTAGTATCTATGTGATTTTGGACAATTCTATTTGTTTCTTTGTGCCACAGTTTTTTCATCAGTAAAATGGGCATTACATTTGTATTATTTCCTATGATTTTTCTAAAGAAAGTACTTTGTAAACCTCAAAGTGCTATGTGATTGAGAACTGTTATCAGTAATAGTAATGTGGAATTTTTGTAAGTGTTAAATTCAATGCCAAGAATATTTTTGTAAAATAATCTGAATTGACTAAATGTCAAATATCCAAGTGACTAAATATATATCATCCCTACACAAAAAAACTCATTAAAACTCAAACTACTTGTGATTCCTATGAATATGCCATTCAAACACATGTCAGGCACTGAATTTTACATGTCAGATTAAAATAAAACATGATCTCTCCTCATAGTGCCAAGACGGGGCAGTAGTATTCATGTGACAAGTTTATGGAAAGGAAGAGAGAGGCAATCTTTTCCTAAGTCCCATGGATTGGCCCCAGGAACAGAAGTGAATGAGATCTCTGTGGGTAACCATTAGAATGTCCTTTAGGAATGTTACTACATTACATCACTGTCGTGTGGTAGGAACAAAGCTTTTACTCTTGGACCACTTCATCTCTAAAATATTTTAGGACCTTCTGTGCTTCTGGTGGGATAAAGGAGAGGGAATAAAACCCTATATAGAGAAATATATGACATTGAATCCAAAATTTTTACAAAGCACCCAAAGCTGCTGAACTCAAAAGTGCCACCATCTCACTTGATAGAGTCAAACAAGCTCATGTTCACCCTAATGAGAACTTTGCCCCAGAGAACAAAGTGGATTTGCATTAGTCATGCCCAGTGGAGATACAGCAGAAGCCAGGAGAGGAGAAACAGTTATTCTATACCCTCAGGGGTCCTTATTTTATTAGAAAAACCAAAATTTCTGTGTTTTTTCTATTTAGATAATTATATTTCAACATAATTGGTCTTCTTTGTAATCCTATACAGTTTCTTTTCTGCATTTAAAAACACGATTATGAGAAGGGGTCCATAGGTTTCAGTAGCAAAGAAGTCTAGTGTTCATACACAAATGCCCACACATACACACACGTACAGAGAAAGAGAATTCCTACTGCTTGGAACAAAAGCAAGGGGGAAAGGCAGACATCTGGAGAAGTAGGGCATTCCACCAGGCTTCCAGGTCCCAAAGTCATCTCCTGTCTAGGAAAATGCCTTCTGTTTTTAGATTCTTCATGGCCAGTGTATTCCAAACCATGAACCAATGTTTTCTGATTTTGTTTCCTATGAGAAATGGAATGAGTAGGCATGCTTTCACAGATGGCAAAACAGTAGTTTTGAAGATGTACCTGGTAAGAGAGATTTAGGATTGGAATAAGTGACCTATATTGTGGTCCTGTGAACCACATTGTAGGTGTTTTGGGGGAGATGAGGTTGGAGATGGGGCAGGGATAAATGTCCTGGCTCTGGTGCCACTATTGATGGTGTAATGATCTGGAATGGAAATGTTCCTGTCTTGCTCTAAGTGTTTCTATTTGAGGCATGCTGGATAATAAGCAAGTTGGGCTCTAACAATTAAGCTTCTTTGTCTGCCCGGAAATAGTTAAGAGGTACTGTCAGCACTTCCTCTTGCTACTTTCAGAGATAGGAGTACTAACAACTTAAAAACCCCTGAGTCCTTGCCTCATGCTTCCTTTTGCATATTTCTTTTTCTTTTTTTTTTTTAATTATGAACTTAACAATCAACAGCAAACATAAACATTTCCTTACATAAAAAATAAGTAGATTATAGAAGAAAGAGCAAATTGTTATATATTTTGAAGTATATATTAAATTTAACAAGGTAGTAACAAAATCGCTTAATTTGTGTCTTCTGTATTTTTTTGTTTTCTTTGGCAAACTAACATACATACATACATATAGATAGATATATAGATTTCCATAGAGCATGGTCCATGGACCCCCAAAATGAACTTAGATGCAAAAACACTACATCTTTATTTTTACTCATCTCTTACTGAAATTTAGCATTTCTTTCCATTATTGAAGTAAATTGAATTTGAAGCAAAAAACATTATTCTGAGAAAGGATCCACAAGCTTTACCAACCTGCCAAAAGTTTAATAACTCCTATCAAAGATCAACTTGGAACTCTTGTAGTCAGCCAGCTACCACCCTCAGGATGAATGGAGCAGGTTAAATAAGTGATGAGACCTCATATTATCATTCTCTTGATGCATTTTTTGACTCTGTCCACAGGTCTGTCTATCTTCCCCGTTTTTCCCACTCTACCTTACATCATATTTTTAGGTTTAATCAACATTTTCATACCATAATCATATTTATCATAATCAATAATAAGAAAATTGACATTTTCTTAAGTCTAGACAATCACCAAAACAATGTCAAACCCTTATTTGGAGCCACTGATGAGTTCTAAAATACATATACTCAAAAACTTAACAGTCAGTTCTTGTGAGCCACCTCAAGCTGGCTTCTTTGCACATTTTTGGGGATAGTGGGAGAGGAGTGCCACACTGGTTCAATACAATGATCTCCATTTAAAATTAAATATTAGTTTCATATGTAGAAAAATACTTTTTTCCATACTTTCAATAATCCCAAACTACCTGCTACCATTGAAACCTATCTTGTTTCAATTCTACTCAATGTGTATTTGTTAAGCATTAAAGTACCTACTCTATATGCACAAGCACTGTGGTAATCACTCAGGATATAAAAACAAAAAATGAAAGTTTTCAAAGATATTGTATCAGTATTCAAAAATTCAAAGATATTATATCAATATACAATATTGAAGATATTATATTTTACTTTTTAATAACGGTATCTTCCCAATAATGCCTTATATCTATGAATTATGACACACAATCATCTCAAAAGAATTGTTTTTGAAAGTTAGCCAAAAAAGCCAGAGAAAGATTTATGGTGATACCAATAGCAAGAATATATACAGACATTGGGCAAGTCACTTGACCCCCATTGCCCAACCTTACCAGTCTTCCACCTATGAGCCAATACACAGAAGTTAAGGGTTAAATAAAAAAAGGGTATGTACCAAGGAGATTAAAGAAATATGGAAAGATCCCACATATCAAATATGTGTGTATGTGTCTACAAGATATGAAAATATTTATAGTATTACTTTTATAGTAGGAAATTCATACCAAAAAAGATTATCTGAACAGTTTGTAGTACATGAATACAATGGAATATTATTATATCCTAAGAAATGGCAATATAAAAAAATTCTAAGAAACTTGGAAAGTCTTATATGAATTGATGAAAAGTAAAATGAGAAAAATCATGAGGACAATTTATGTAGTGACAACAGGAATAAAAAGGAATATGCCTTTGAAAAAGTTCAGAACTCTGATCAATGTAGTGACCAACCATGACTTTGGAGGATGGTAAAGCATATTTCCTCTCTTTAGAAAAGATGTAGCTGACTATAGGTATATAGAATGTGATATCTACTGACATAGCCAATAGGTTGTTTGATTTGTTTTTTTTTAACTATATAGTGATTCCTCACCTATCATGGGAGTTATGTTCCAGAGAACCCTGAGTTAGGCGAAAATCCACAAAGTTGCAGTGTTATATTTATTTTATTATTTATCTATATTTTAAAGCTTTATAAACCCTTCCCATTCTTTGTGAGTAGGTGAAAGAAGGAGGAAGGATGAGATGATGAGTAGAAAGAAAGGGAATAGGAAGGTAGGGAAAGTAGGTAGGCAAAGAAGATAGGTAGGGTAGCCAGGGTAGCCCCAGCCCCCATGGGGAAATTAACCTGAGCCCTTCTGCGCTCAATAAAATCAGGCTACACTTTAGGGGTAGAATAAGCTGGGTTTATTTAGGTTAGGAAAGGGAAAAGGTCTGGGGAAGCTAGAAGGTAGATTACCCACAGCTATGTCGGGACCAAGGCTCTCTGGAGAAAAAGGTTCTCCTTAGTCTGGGGAAAAGTCACTTCTCCAAAAAAGGCATGCCCTAACACTGGCACCTCTCTCTCTTTTATCTATTTTCCTCAGACACCTCCCACAAAGGAAGTGGGAGGTGTCTGAGGAAGTTATGGTAGAGAGTCCTAGGAGATATAGTCTCCCAGGGTTTAGAAGGGTTTAGAACAGTGATTCCCAAAGTGGGCGCTACCGCCCCCTGGTGGGTGGTGCAGTGATCCAGGGAGCAGTGATGGCCACACTTTTTTTGTATTACATTCTATTCTGAGTTCAATAAATAGTTTCATAATTTCCAGGGGCGCTAAGTAATATTTTTTTCTGGAAAGGGGTCAGTAGGCCAAAAAAGTTTGGGAACCACTGGTTTAGAACATTTCAAAATGCACATTCCTCCCTGTGATCCTTTGGGAGACCAGTCTCCCCAATGGATCAAAACAAACATAAATAAATTTGCAATCATAATAAAATAAAGGGTATATACATTAATACAAAGGGAAAATGGCAACAATTTTCAGAAAAAAAGAAAACCAAATACTTGGCACTTTTTTTTTTTTACAAAAAAAAACAAAACAAAACAGGAGGCAGTCCCCTTCTTTCACATCATCTCCTATAAACCTTTTCCACACTCTTATTAACCTATGGGCATTGAGCCAATCAGCACCCAGGATTCAGAACACAGAGCTGTGATTGGTCACCTTTTATTCCATCAGCCAATATAGAAACTCCCACTTTGCACTCAGCTGTGTACAAAAGTTTGTTGGCAAACTTGTGCAAAAGTATGGTATTCATCTGCAAAATCCTGTGATATAGTGAAAATCCCACGATGCATACACACACACACACACACACACACACACACACACACACATATCACGGGATTTTCATATATATATATTTAAACCCATAATACATTGAAGCCACAATAAGTGAACTGCAATATAGAGAGGGATGACTATATTTCTTTTTTACAATGCAGATGGGAAGGGAGAAGGATGGGAATCATTAGAATATTGGTTGTTCAGTCGTAAAAAAAAGAGGATGGATAAAAACATTTTTTGAAAATAAGAAAGATTCATGGGAGTGTGGCATAGGATGAAGGATCCCTTGTATGTGAAATGTAACATAAACAAAGTCATCAATAATAATAATTGTATTAGCAGCTGGGTGGCTCAGTGAATCGAGAGCCAGGCCCAGAGATGGGAGGTCCTGCATTCAAATCTGACCTCAAACATTTCCTAGCTATGCAAACCTGGGCAAGTCATTTAACCCCCATTGCCTACCTCTTGACCACTCTTCCACCTTAGAACTGTTTATTAGTATCAATTCTAAGATAGAAGTTAAAGGTAATAATAATAATACTATTTATATAGCACTTTTAAAGTTTTAAAGGTTGTTTATATTATATTATTATATATAACATGTTGGTGTAATATATTATATNGAGGATGGATAAAAACATTTTTTGAAAATAAGAAAGATTCATGGGAGTGTGGCATAGGATGAAGGATCCCTTGTATGTGAAATGTAACATAAACAAAGTCATCAATAATAATAATTGTATTAGCAGCTGGGTGGCTCAGTGAATCGAGAGCCAGGCCCAGAGATGGGAGGTCCTGCATTCAAATCTGACCTCAAACATTTCCTAGCTATGCAAACCTGGGCAAGTCATTTAACCCCCATTGCCTACCTCTTGACCACTCTTCCACCTTAGAACTGTTTATTAGTATCAATTCTAAGATAGAAGTTAAAGGTAATAATAATAATACTATTTATATAGCACTTTTAAAGTTTTAAAGGTTGTTTATATTATATTATTATATATAACATGTTGGTGTAATATAATATATATATATATATATATATGTATGTGTATATATAATCTTATAGCATCCTCTCAATTACTCTGGGAGGTAAGTGTTGATTTCCACATTTTGTAGTTAAGGAACTTGAGGTAGATAGAGGCTGAGATTTGACCAGATTCACATAGCTGGCAAGTATCTGAGGCAGGATTTGAATTCAGGTCTTCCTAACAGGTCCAGTGCTCTATGCACTGGGCTATATAGATGGCTAGAAAAGGAAATAGCGCCATCTCATAGAAAGAGTGAGAGACAGGATGTGTACAGTTCAGATGTGGTCCTGGTATCCATGAAATAATAAAAAATTAGAGGGAAACCTCCAGTGTATGTGGTAGACAGTCCATGAAAGATGTGTAGGAAGACGTGGGCAAAAATTACCCATGATCAAGGCATGGTAAACTCTTGCCTAAGACTAAGGAAGGCTGCTCAATGAACTTGTGATCCCTACCCAAACATTTTGGTGTATCACGTACTTAGGATAGTGAGAACCTCTGTCCAAGACATTCCACAAGGATATACAAGGGAGGGACTTGGAGGAAACCCCAAAATGCAAAGGGAAAACCACCCAAGGAACTAGATTTCTCAGAGATACACTGCACTGCCCTTCCTCTCTCTACACAAAACTTACCTTTTTCTTTGGCTCTCTTATTCTCCCTCCTGATAGCGCAGTATGGATTTTCCATATTGCATAGTCTCTAGTTGTCTCACCATCAAAGCTACCCTCTTCTGAATGTGCTCCATGTTTCCTAAGTCTATTAAAACATGGCAAATAAAGAATATCCTTTGACCCAGCAATATCACTACTGGGTCTGTATCTTAAAGAGAATTTTTTAAAGAGGGGAGTAGCTAGGTAGCTCAGTAGATAGAGAGCCAGGTCTAGAGGTGGGAGAGCCTGGGTTCAAATCTCACTGTGTAACCCTAGACAAGTCACTTAACCCCCAATTCCCCCAAACCCTCTTACCACTCTTGTGCCTTGAAACCAATACATAATATTGATTCAAAAATGGAAAGTAAGAGGGGTTTTTTTTGTTGTTGTTGTTATTCTTTAAGGACATGTTTCTTGCTGTTTGCCCTAGACATGTTTTGTGAAGGTTGCCGTAGGCACTAAAATTGCTAATTATGGCTCAGATTGTGGTAGATGATCTCTTAAATCCATTCCTAGATTGATATTCCATGATTCTGTACTAGAGGTAGTACTAAAGCCAAGTTTCCTTCCTTAGAATCATTTATCTAGAGCTAGGAGGAACCTTAGAATCCATCTAATATCACCTCTTCCTTTTATAAATGTGGAAACTGCAATCCAGAAAGGTCACGTTTCTTGTCCAAGGTCACACACAAACAGTAAATGGCAGAGGCAAGATTCAAACCCAGGTCCTCAGAGTCCAAAGCGACTGTTCTTTCCACCATATCTTACTATCCACGGCCACAAACTACAATCTTAACCTATTAAGCTCAAAGTAGGTATGTATCCCTGGTATGTCTCCAGTGCCATCGTTGGATCTGAAGAACAAAAGTCTGATAAAGAAAAGGATGGATCCTGCAATATGATCCTAAGTGACTTCTGTTGCACTGTGTGGCAGCAGCCTCTCTGGCCCACTCGCATGTATCCCAGTGCAGCAGCAAGCAGAGGTGAGGCTCTTTGGAAGGATGTTTCTGAATCTTCCCTTGGGCCAGCAGTTAACAAACCATCTGAGAGGAAATGGTGCTGAGTAATCAGTGAATCTCAAGAGTTGACAGACAGCTATTCCTGATTCCTCAGGATGGATTGGAAGGTGGAAGATATACTTATTTCTCCTCATTTTCTGCCTGAGTGCACTTCTTGGAATTTCATCATATCCCCACGAACCCCATCATTCTGCAAGTTTGCTTCAGGCTTGATCCTCAATCATTCTCCTCTGTTCCTCTGTTAGAGCTCAGAGATTTAAGTTCTTCTCTAAACTGCCATTGAAGGAAGGGTTCCAGGCAAGAAATCTCTTCACTTCCCACCTGGCTGTATTCCTTGTATTTATTCCTTTTTTATTTTTAGAAAAATTTTTTCCCTGGTTATATGATTCATGTTCTTGCTCTTTCTCCCTCCAGACCCCCACCCCCAGTAGCCAACGCACATTTCCACTGTCTTCTTCCTGTGTCATCGATCAAGACCTATTTCCATATTATTGGTAATTGTTCTAGGGTGGTCATTAAGAGTCTTCATCCTAATTGTGTCCGCATCAGCCCATGTGTTCAAGCAGTTGTTTTTTCTTCTATGTTTCCACTCCTGTAGTTCTTCCTCTGAATGTGGGTACCATTCTTTTCCATAAATCCCTCAGAATTGTCCTGGGTCATTCCATTGCTGCTAGCACAGAAGTCCATGTAATGCAAGGCGGCTAACAGAAACTTTTTGCTTCTGTAATTTCTAATGGTCTCAAAAATTTAGTTAGAAGTCTTAGAATCTTCAGAAAGTCAGTTAGAACTTAAAGCTATAAATAGAGGTGAAGTTCCAACTGGCGAGGCTTTGGCCTTCTGGCTTTCGCTGTGGTTGGAGGCTTTTGCTTTGGCTTAGCCTGTTAGCTGCGGCCTTTTGGCTTGGCTTTGCTTTGGCCTTGGCCTGTGCTTATCTTGTCTTGGGGAAATTTAAACCTATCTCATTTCTCTGGTCTCTCCCTGATCTCTCTATCTACATTCCCTTCCCTTCCCCTGGATTTCCTTTGGGCTCTGGGTGGAAGGAAGGGCTTGGAGATTGAACAGTGTGGGTGTTAGTTTCTATAGACAAGTAGAGTATCCTCAAATAAGTTTCCCCTAGTTTTAGTGATTCAATAAGGACTTTACTTAAAAGGCAGTCAAATCTCCTGACTGGGAGAGCAAGCTCTCTCAGTCTAAACCTCTCCGCGACCCATCCCCCACCATCACCCCTCTCCCTAGCAGCAGTTAGAGAATCCTGAACCTCTTTCCCTCTGACTAACCTGAGATTAATAAATCCCCTTGTTACTTACTCAAAGCCTCTGGTGAATCATTGTATCAAAATTTGAGACAAGGGCTAAAGAGGGAAGGAATCATTTTCTTTTATTTCTTGAGAGAACTGGGGGCATCCATCTTGGCAGGAAGTACCTACCTGAGACTTCCTCCAGCTATCAGCTTAAATGGCAGGAAGGGGCCCTCTCAACTCCTCCCTCAAGAGACTTTAGAAACTAACAAGAGAAACCCTCCAGCCAAAACCTAAACATTTCTTACTGGCCCTAGTTTCCTCCCTGTATTCTCTGTCACAAGCCTCTGGGAATAAACCTGTTTGAGCTACCCTCTCCTACATACCCCATTTCCTTTATCTCCTGTATACCTTCCTTTACCTTCATTCCTCCTCCAATCACCTTATAATCACCTATATCCCCTTTATCCTTTCTCAAACCCAAATTGCCTCATTGACCCACTCAGATTACCTTATTTGCTTCTTGATAATATCCATTACATTCGATTTTACCACAGTGTATCAGCCTCTGTGTACAATGTTCTCCTGGTTCTTCTCCTTTCACTCTGCATCAATTCTTGGAGATCATTCCATTTCACATGGAATTCCTCCAATTTATTATTCCTTTGAACACAATAGTATTCCATCACCAGCATATACCACAATTTGAATTTGTTTAGCCATTCCCCAATTGAAGGGCATACCCTCGTTTTCCAGTTTTTTGCCACCAGAAAGAGTGCAGCTACAAATATTTTTGTACATATCTTTTTCCCTATGATCTCTTTGGGGTACGAACTGTAATGGGGAAAAGGGGGGTTTTGGTTTGAATATATTAAAGATTGGTCACCAGGTGAAAATTCCCCAATTAAGGAATAACCTCAAGTCAAAATTGACTTTTATGGAAATTTAATTACAATTGAGAAGAGGAAGAAGAAATAAGGAAATAATACTCTAACACAGTAATTACAATCCTCTAATTAATCTAGGTAGATCTAATTAATCCAAGGCTAGAGTCAGTGGCCCAGAGGTCCAGAGGGCTGGGGGGGGGGGCAGGGGGGCAAGGCGAATGAAGCAAAAGCTTCAATCACTGAGTCTCTATTAAAGGGAATTTCCTTAGCAGAAGTTTGGAAGATTCAGTCTTTAAACTCACCACGTGGAATACCAAAGGAAGATTTAAGAAAGGTCTCACCAAGTTCTCAGGGTCCCAGCCAGCACTCCTTCATGAACCAGAAGAACTCCTCCACCAGAAGACCTCCTTCTCCAGAAGACCATCTCACTCACTCTACTCTCTCTTTTTAAAAGGGTCACTTATGTGTTACTTCCTGCGACTTCCTCCTAGTTTGCAGGTCCAATCACAGCAAATGCTTCTCTTAGGACTGCCCAGGAGGCAGTCAGTCAATTCTGCTTTGTAACCCACTCTAGTATAAGTGTGTTACAGACTTCCCCAAAATGGAGATGTTTTAACCTTTGGTGATTAAATCTAAAGATGGGCAGTGTAGATTTAATCTAATTATCTGTAATGCAAATAGGGTGCATATCAACCCTGCAAAGCCTTGCTGCAGAATTTCTGACAGTTGATAAGGGTTTAGAATCTTAAGGAAGTTCTGTTGACCCTAGAGACTCATAGAGAGGAGCAGGGTCAATCTGAGCTCTTTCTTTGGATTGAAACCTGGCCTATATTCTGCAGCTTTTCTCTTAAAAATTGTTAGCTTAACTATTTCCTTTGAATTTCCCTAACCTCTCTTATTCCCCATCTTCATTTTCCCTGCCTGAATTTCTGTGAGGGTTTGAAAGGAGGGTAGATTGGAGTGTTAGTTTTAAACTTGATAGTTTAGATAGTCAAATAGGGCTTACCCTTGTTACAAATTATTTATTGAATCATTGTATCCAACTTTCCTAACCCTATTGATTATAAAACCACTTGAGAGCTGAGTTAAGGCAGGTCCTTTCTCAGTTTCACGTTCCTGTCTCCCTCCCCCACCTGAAGCTTTCTCTAGGCGTCTGTTAGGGTTACTTTGTATCCTCTATCCCTTCCAATCAACCCTAGAAATCAATAAACCCTGCTTGTCTTTAATCAAACCATTTGGCTACTTCATTAGTTGATTGATAAGAGAGGGAGGAGGAGAGAGAGGAATAACATTCTCTCTGGGTTCTAAGGGATTGAAGGTGTCCATTTTGGAGGAAGTGCAATCTTAATACTTCCTCTGAACTGTTCCTTTATAAACCTGAGAAACTGACTAGCAGCCCTCTAGTCAGTTTCAAGCCATTCTTAGCTAGCCTTAACCTTTGTCTGTAAAAGTGCCCTTCCTACTTGAAGGGCTCAGTCTGTTTCCCTGTAGTGTCTCTGTCTCAAACCTGTATCCCAGTTTGTGTTTCCCAGGCAACAGCTGTTTGCCCAAAATATCTCATCCTATCCCTTTCAACTCCTTATACCTCTGTGTTTATATTCCCTAAAATCAGTCATTCCCTTACTACTCCTACCACCTCAATTTACCACCTTTACCATTATACCTTCCTTATTCACTTTACTGCTTTAGGGATTCACAAACCCCTATCCACAGTATCTTATCCTCTATTCCAACCATACCTTTGCCTTAATTCCCTACTACCTCTAGCCTATTCCCTTAATTACCTTGCCTAATTCCACTATTACATATCACAAAACTCAGCAATGGTATGGCTGGATCAAAGGGCAGGCATTCTTTTAGCACTCTTTGGGGCATAGTTCCAAATTGCCATCCAGAATGGTTAGATCAGTTCACAACTCCACCAGCAGTGCATTAATGTCCCAATTTTGCCACATCCCCTCCAACATTCATTACTCTCCCCTTCTATCATTTTAGCCAATCTGCTAGGTGTGAGGTGATATCTCAGAGTTGTTTTGATTTGCATTTCTCTAATTATTAGAGATTTAGAACACTTTCTCATGTGCTTATTGATACTTTTGATTTCTTTATCTGAAAATTGCCTATTCATGTCCCTTACCCATTTCTCAATTGGAGAATGGCTTGATTTTTTATACAATTGATTTAGTTCCTTGTACATTTGAGTAATTAAACCTATGTCAGAGTTTTTTGGTATAGATTTTTCCCCCAGTTTGTTGTTTCCCTTCTGATTTTAGTTGCATTGTTTTTGTACAAAAAATTTTTAATTTAATGTAATCAAGATTATTTCTTTTATATTTTGTAATTTTTTCTAACTCTTGCTTCGTTTTAAAATCTTTCCTTTCCCATAGATCTGACAAGCATACTATCCTGTGCTCCCCTAACTTTCTTATAGTTTCCTTCTTTATATTCAAGTCATTCACCCACTCTGAATTTATCTTGGTGTAGGGTGTGAGATGTTGATCTAAACCTAATATCTCCCATATTGTTTTCCAATTTTCCCAGCAGTTTTTGTCAAATTGTGGATTTTTGTCCCAAAAGTTGGGTTTCACTGTCTTGCTGACATCACTTACTCCAAGTCTATTGCACTGATCCTCCCTTCTGTCTCTTAGCCAATACCATATTATTTTGATGACTACTGCTTTATAGTACAGTTTAAGATCTGGTACTGCTAGGCCATCTTCCTTCACATTTTTTTTCATGATTTCCCCTGATATTCTTTATCTTTTGTTCTTCCAAATAAACTTTGTTATAGTTTTTTCTAATTCTGTAAAAAAGTTTCTTGGTAGTTTGATAGTTATGGCAGTAAATAAGTAAATTAATTGGGTAGAATGGTCGTTATTATTATGTTAGCTCATCCTACCCACGAGCAATCAATGTTTTTCCAATTGTTTAAATCTAGTTTTAACTGTTTGGAAAGTGTTTTGTAGTTATGTTCATATAAGTCTTGTGTTTGTTTTGATAGATAGATTCCTAAATATTTTATATTGTCTAGGGTGATTTTAAATGGTGTTTCTCTTTCTACCTCTTGCTGTTGTGATGTGTTGGAAGTATATAGAAATGCTGATGATTTATGTACATTTATTTTGTATCTTGCAACTTTGCTAATGTTGTTGATTATTTCTACTAGTGTTTTAGTTGATTCTCTAGGATTTTTTAAGTAGACCATCAGATCATCTGCAAAGAGTGATAACTTAGTCTCCTCATTGCCTATTTTTTTTTAATTTTTATTTTGAATATTTTCCACTAGTTACATATTTCATGTTCTTTCCCTCTCCTCCAAACTGTCCTAATACCCCTTAGCCTACACACAATTCCACTGGGTTTTACATGTATCATTGATCAAGACCTAATTCCTTATTATTGATAGTTGGACTAGAGTTATTGTTTAGTGTCTACCTCCCCAATAATATCCCCTTCAGCCCACGTGTTCAAGCAATTGTTTTTCTTCTGTGTTTCTCCTTTCACAGTTCTTCCTCTGAATGTGGCTACTTTTCTTTCTCATAAGTCCCTCAGCCTTGCTCTGGATCCTTGCATTGCTACTAGTAGAGAAGTCCATTATGTTCGATTGTATCACAGTGTATCAGTCTCTGTGTACAATGTTCTCCTGGATCTGCTTCTTTCACTCTGCATCAATTCCTGGAGGTCATTCCAGTTCATGTGGAATTCCTCCAGTTCATTATTCTTTTGAGCACAATAGTATTCCATCACCAACAGATACCACAATTTGTTCAGCCATTCCCCAATCGAAGGACATCCTCTCATTTTCCAATTTTTTTTCACCACAAAGATCATGGCTATAAGTATTTTGGTACAAATCTTTTTCCTTATTATCTGTTTGGGGTATAAAGTAAGCAGTCCTATGGCTGGATCAGAAGGCAGATAGTCTTTTAAAGCCCTTTGAGCATAGTTCCAAATTGCCATACAGAATGGTTGGATCAGTTCACAACTCCACCAGCAATGCATTAATGTCCCAATTTTGGCCCGTCCTCTCCAACATTCATTACTCTCCCTTGTTGTCATTTTAGTTAATCTGCTAGGTGTGAGGTGATACCTCAGAGTTGTTTTGATTTGCATTTCTATAATTATTAGAGATTTAAAACACTTTCTCATGTGCTTATTGATAGATTTGATTTCTTTATCTGTGAACTACCTATTAATGATGTCTCGTCCTACCCATGAGCCCTCAATGTTTTTCCAATTGTTTAGATCTAGTTTTAATTGTTTGGAAAGCATTTGTATTTGTGTTCATATAATTTCTCTGTTTGTTTTGGTAGATTCCTAAATATTTTATATTGTCTAGGGTGATTTTAAATGGTGTTTCTCTTTCTACTTGCTGCTGTGATGTGTTGGAAATATATAGAAATGCTGATGATTTATGTGCATTTATTTTGTATCCTGCAACTTTGCTAAAGTTGTTGATTATTTCTATTAGCTTTTTAGTTGATTCTCTAGGACTTTTTAAGTAGACCATTATATCTTCTTTCTTTTCTTCTAGGGATACAAATCGATTAAACTTACTGAGTCCCTTAAAGAAAAGATTTTTTCAATCCCCCCCCCCCTTAATTACCTTATGGTGATTCTCTTGAGTTCTGTGTTTGGGCAGCAAACTCTCGGTTTAAGTCTGGTTTTTTTCTTTATGAATGCTTGGAAGTTCTCAATTTTATTGAATGACCATACTTTCCCCTGCAAAAATATAGTCAGTTTTGCTGGATAGTTGATTCTTGGTTGTAGACCCAGTTCTCTTGCTTTCCAGAATATTATGTTCCATGCCTTCTGATCCTTCAATGTAGATGCAGCCAGATCCTGTATTATCCTAAGTCTGGTTCCCTGGTATCTGAATGACTTCTTTTTAGCAGCTTGTAATATTTTTTCCTTGGTCTGGTAGTTTTTGAATCTGGCTATAATATTCCTAGAAGTTGTCAGTTGTGGATTAAATGTAGGAGATGATCTGTGGATTCTTTCAATTTCCACTTTTCCCTCTTATTTGAGAATGTCAGGGCAGTTTTCTCTGATAATTTCTTGTAGGATGATGTCTAAATTTTTTCTTTTGTCATGATGTTCCAGTAAATCAATAATTCTTAAATTTTCTCTTCTAGCTCTGTTTTCCAGATCTTTGGTTGAATCAATGAGGTGTTTCATAGTCTCCTCAAAATTTTCATTTTTTAAATTTTGTTTTATTCATCCTTGCTGCCTTGTGAAGGCATTTGCTTCTAGTTGTCGAGTTCTATTTTTTAAAGACTGAATTTCATCCCTAGCTTTTTGGTCATCCTTCTCCTTCTGGTCTGATTTTCTTTGTAGATCATCTTTTGCCTTCTTTGTTTCATTTTCAAGATGGCCAATTCTGGCTTTTAAGACTTTATTTTCTTGTTTTAGTTCATGTATTTCCTTTTTCAAATTGTCTTAGCCTCTCTTGATTGCTTTTTGAGTTCCTGAAGTTCTTGAGTTAATTGAATTTTGAGATCTTCCAAAGCCTGTGCCCAATTCACTGGAACTTCATCCTCTTCTTCTATTTCATTTGCTCTCTTTTCACTTCCTTGAAAGAAGCTGTCAATTGTCATTTCTTTTCTCTTTTTCTGTTGTTTACTCATTTTTTCCCCTTTTCTGTTCTGCTAGTTTAAGCAGATGGATTTTATGAACCTTGATGAAAGATCTTCCCCCAGCTGGCAATGGAGGTTTGTAGTTACTTTCTCTGCAGTGTATGGAGAAGGGGTGATGGAGTTTCCCTGCCTTCTGAAGATTTCTTGTCTGTCCAATTGATGGGATTAAACATGTATTGATTGGATTAGTTTGTATTGCTTAATGTGCCCTGAGGCTAAAACCTCTTTAGCTGTCCAGCAGTAGGGTTCACCTGCTCTGTCTCGTTGTTAGATTTGGTCCTCTTTCTTCTTAAAGTGCATTGTTTTCTGTCTCAGTGTGGGTGAGGAGGTTTTAAGATTTGCTCAGTCTAAGCCACCATCTTCCAAGAATCCCAGGAGTTTAAATCTTAGCTTACCCACATAATTCTAATTTGACTTTGGGGATTTAATTTCACTCCCTGGAACTATTTCCATATCCAATACAATGACTGGAGCTGAAGGTGACTCCTGAGGCCTACTTTCTTCTTTGAGCCAACCTTCTTCTTGAAGCCAATTTCCTTCTTGGAGTTCACTCTCTACTAACCTCCTTGTATGTATTCCTATGAAGTACCATCTCCTCTCCTCCACCCACTCCACTTTTTTCAGCTTTCTTTCTGGTGTTGTCTTCCCCCATTAGCCTGTAAGCTCCTTGAGAACAGGAACTATCTTCCTCTTTTTACATTTGCATTCCCAGCATTTAGTTTGTACAGTGCCTGGTCTTTAGTAGGAACAGCAAATGTTGATTAACTGACTTACTTGAAAAGATATTAGACTTCTCAATGTTGTCATCACACCAGTGGTTATTTTCACTGCTTTCTCAATCAATAATCCCTGAGAGCCAGATTTTAAATGAATCTCATCATCATTCATTAAATGGATCTCTTAATTGAATCTCATGAATGACTCATCTACCATCATCTTTCATTTGAAAGAAAGGTCCTAGATGTAAGAAGTTATTCTATTATATGCTAGAATTAAAGAGTAAATTTCTGCTCATGCTCCTTAGGTTGTGAAGGAAATATCCTAGAATTATAACTGGAATTGACCTTTGTGGGATCATCTAATCAAATCCTGTCATCTTACATGTGAGGAAACTGAAGCTAGGTGGCTTGTCTAAGACTACCGAAATCGGAATTGGAAGAGGAAGGATTTGAACCTAGGTCTTTCTGACTTTCTGGAATCTCTCATTCATCTCACCACACCACATTCATTGCTTCTTGGGTTGATCCTTCTATAAGGAATGGAGAGTCCTTGGCAACACAGTTGGTCCAAGAAATATTGAACTTTGAGGTCTCTTCCAACTTGATATCACTGATCCTATAAGTCTCTGTTTCCTCATCTGTAAAATGGAGCTAATAATACTTATATAATCTGGCGTCTATTTAAAACCATGAGCAAGCATTATCTGTAATGGGGAGAAACTAGAATCCTTCCCAATAAGATCTGGAGTGAAGTAAGAATGTTCATCATCACCACTGCTATTTAATATTATACTAGAAATGCTAGCTATAGCAATAAGAGCAGAAAAAGAAACTGAAGGAATTAGAATAGGCTATGAAGAACACTTATATTCTCTACTCCATAGGATTGTTGTGAAGAAAGTGTTTTGTAAACCTAAAGCCTTGTCATAATGTAAGCTTTCATTATTTTTAGATTATTTCTTCCATGAAATATATTTGCCTTAAAAAAAAAACAAACAAACTTACTTTCTGTCTTAGTAACAACTCTAAGACAAAGGGCAAGAGTTAGGCAGACAGGGTTGAGAGGCTTGCCCAAAGTCACACAGCTAGGTTTTAGGTCAGATTCGAACCTAGGTCCACTTGATTCCACACCTGGTGTTCTATCCATTGTGCTCTGTAGTTGCTCCTACATTTGCTTTTTAATAAAGGTTTTTGGTGCCTTAATCCAAAGGTATGGTTAATGGAAGTCTAGGCACAGTTACAGGCCAGGGGAGAAGTAGCTTTGAGATAGAAGGTGAAGGGGATAGAATTTGGACAAACAGAATGTAGGCAGGGTGGGATGGTTTTCCCAAACAAGTCAAAGTACTTTCCACAATTCCAGGCTATTGGGTGTTTCCCAGGATTCAGGCCAAGGTTTTTATGACCCTCCTCCTCAATTTCTCCTCTCCTGGAAAAATTCATGTTAACCCACTGGTCTAATATCCTGCTTAGTGGCAATAGCATTGAGGGATCTGAGAGTTCAAATCCAGGCCTACCACTTATTGTGTGATTTGAGGTTGGTCACTTTCACTCTTTGGGCCTGTTTCCCATAAATGGTACCTCTAGAGTCCCTTCTAGCTCTAAAGTTATGATCCTAGGATCACAGAATTTAGGGTTGAAAGAGACATTACTGGTCATCTAGTCTTCCTTCTTGAGATAAAGCAGGGATTAAGAATAATTATGTAAGTATTTATATAACATATAATAATATATACAATATATTTATATAACATATATTTCTATTCTATAATATAGTCTATATCATATGATATATATGTGTACTCTACTATTTACATTCTATAAAATTATAAAATATATGATATAAATTTATTTTTCTGTTATGTGCATAAAATATAATTATCATGAATATATAATTATGTATTTCATATACAATTTTAACATTATACAAAAATTATAGAAATAAATTTATCTGTTTATGTAATGCAAGACATAAAAATTATATCATTCTTTATCAAATATGTGGTATAAATAATAATTTAATTGTTTATGTAGGTGTAAAATATGGAATTATTACAAATAATTATATAATTATATGACATGATGTAAATAACAATATCTGTTTGTGTACATATAATAGATTTTATAATTATAAATAATTATATTATTTAATGGGTAGTTATGATTTTATATTTATTTATATGATATATATATAAAATACATGAGTATTATAAACAATTATATCATTCCTTCTATACACAATTATTTATAAACTATATGAAAGATGTAATCATTAGAAATAAGTATATATTTATTTGGATAATGTAGAATTATGAATAATTATATAATTGCTTAATGTCTAATGGATCATTTTAGAATTATTTCTACAATAATCATATAAATTTTAAATCTATAGAATAATTAAACTACAAAGGAGAACACGAAGAACAATGTGGAAAAACACCAGGAGCAATAGTTCACCCAGCTCTTCTGAGGTGAAAAGACTGTTGATGAAAGTTGCTATGGTGACAGTGAACCGCCAGCCAGAAGAACAGAGCCCAGTGGACTGTCTCTGGACTTAATAATACGATTTTATGTAAGACATCAAGAAAGAATGCAATAATTCAGCCACTTTGCTCCACGCATCTAAAGGAAACCAGATGAATGTGAGCTCGAGTTCCGTAGAGGCACCCGATTCCCTCCTTCAGGGCGCCGGCTTTCAGACTCAGTCGCCCCATCCTGCCTAGTCTCGTGCAAGAGCAGAGATTCAGGGACCCGTTCTAGTTCCCTGCCTCTCACAGAGAGCCCCGCTGCCCGCTGGGGAAGGAAAAACAAACCAGCAAGACCTCAAGTGAAGAGAAAAAGGAATTCTGATTCTGAAAGTCGGAGGATTTCAGAAAAAGGGTTTTAATGGGTGATTTGGCTGCTCTTCTCAGAAGGGCTCTGAGACGGGGCGCCCCAAGAGCGTGGGGGTGGGGAAGAACCCGGGCCTTTTTGTTTACATTTGGATTTCCCTGCTTTCTTCTCAAAAGAGGGGGTCAAGGTAGTTTTGCTAATTAGAAACACATTCTTGGCAGTTTGGAGGAAGCCAAATCGTTCCTCCCCTATTCATGGGCGCTTTGGTGTTACCACAAGGCTCAGCAGCTAGCTGGATGCTGACCAGGGACAGAAGACAGGAGAGCAGAGCCTAGAGAGGCAACAGGGTCCGGGGGAATAAGCACTGGTTCTGAAGTCAGAGGACACAGGTTCGAATTCCACCTCTGATGTATACATGTATGATGCTGGGCAAGTCGCCCCATCTGTTAAATGATAGAGTTAGACCTCGTGTTTTCTCAGTTCCCATCTTGCCAGGGATATGATGCAAAATGTGTTTTTGT
>NC_058131.1:393690988-393727710 GCF_016433145.1 Gracilinanus agilis | reverse complement strand
AGAAGGAGAGAGAGAGACAGAGAGAGAGAGAGAGAGAGAGAGAGAGAGAGAGAGAGAGAGAGAAGGAGGGAGGAAGGGGGGGGGGTAGAGAGACCAAGAGACAGAGAGTGACAGAGACAGAAACAGAGAGAAAGTGAGATCAAAGTATTTATTAATCATTTACTATGGGCCAACCTTTTGCTTGGATAGTGAAAAAATAAAGCTGTTAGTGATAAAATAAGTATTGATGGGGTATTGATATAGATATTCAATAGGTGGTAAATAGATTGAATGATGTTAACTGTATCTCTAGATTCTTAATTGTCCTTGGGCCAGTAACTTAGATCCTAATGATCTGGGTAAGAATTTCAGGGAGAGGCTCTTAGGGTAACAACAACAGGGTTTATTAAATTAACTAGGATAGGTAAAAGAAGGGATTGGGATGTACTAACTAGGAACAGATCTGGATTCCCTCCCACCAAGATCCAACAGTTTTCCTATATTGATCTCTCTAAATTACTCAGCTGCCTAACTCAATCCTATCCAGAGTTTCCTCTATGATGGTATTTAAGTTAAGGGAAAGCTGGAAGGTGAAATAGGTCCAATGGGGCTGGTTGGGAGATCTCACTCTGTTGTCCTTCAAGGGTCTTCCAGGAATGCAGTAGGTAACAGCAATTAATCCAGAAGGGAAAGGGAGTAAAGCTATTGACTCCACTATCCACCAGTGTGTGCCTCACCCACAACTCAACCTCTTTCCAGCCAGTAAAATCTTGATAGTTGATGATTTACAGAAGCAGGATATTCAGAGAGAAGAACAGCTAGTACCTTCTGGGTGTAAGTCCAGAGACCAACTGCCAACACAACCAGTCACTGACCCAGAGTTCTAGAATATTTACTCTCTGCTTTTTGTCTGTCACCTTCATTTTCTCTAATTTCCCTACAACAATAGCTAAATTACAAAGTAAACAGAGGGTTAAGTCTGAAGTCAGGAAGACCTGAATTCAGATCAGGCCTCAGACACTTAACAGCTGAGTGACCTGGGGCTACTCACTTAACCCTGTTTGCCTCAGTTTCCTCATCTGTAAAATGAGCTAGAAGGAAATAGCAAACCACTCCAAGAAAACCCCAAATGGGGTCATGAAGAGTCAGATCTACTGAACAATGACTGAACAAACCTTTTGCTAAGTGTTAGAAATACCAAAAAGAAGAAAGAAAAAAGCAAAAACAAACCCTGTCTTCAAGGAGCCTACATTTAAAAGAGGGAGACAATTTGTACATCATTGGGCATTTACAATATACATGCCTAGTAGACAGAAGGTAACCTTAAAGGGGAAGGCACTTGTATCTGGGAAAAAATAGAGAAGAACTTTTGAATAAGGGATTGGAAATTGAAATTATAAAATCATAGGATTTCACATGTAGAAGGAACCTTACAACTATAAAATTTAACTTTTATTTCACAGATGAGAAAACTAAGAGCCAAAGAGTAGATGTGACTTTTCCAAAGTCTGCTAATTAACAATAAAGCAGTTAAAAAATCAGATATCTGGTGGTTTTGCTTAAGGAATTAGATTATGGGAAAATATAATAAACTTTAAGTTTATATGAAAGTTTATGAAAAGGGAGGTGCTGACCATTAGTTCACCATTGCCACAAAGGACTTAATAAAAAGGAATCTATTTATATTCCACAAAAGAATTCATTAAAATTTAAGAAAACACAGAGATCCACTTGAGTTTGAACTTCTCTGTTTTAATATTAGAAGAGTAACCAGAGTGTAGGAAGTATATGTCCCTGAAATACTTAAAAAGTAGGCTAGGCAATGCTTGGAGGCAGGAGCTTCAGCCAAATGACCTCTTGAAGTCCCTTTCAGATCTAAGTCTTTGATTCTGTATTGTATAAATACCTGTTATCATTATAAACAGTGTCATTCTGCTATTATCTGAGCCATGTGGGTGGTTTGTATTTGTTTTGTTTTATTTCTGGAATTGGACTTTTGTTTGCACAATATTATCTTTCTGTTTATAACTTTTTTTTGTAAAAGTTCCCAGAATCTTTCAGATATTCAACCCAGATAAATTATTTAAAAATATTATACCAGATCATCCTTGCAGTCAGAAAATAGAAGGGGGGCAAAGTAGAGAGTGTATACTTGTAGTGGGATGTCCTTTGGGTTTGTATGGATGGGAAAGAAGTCTGCAAAAATGATAATACTAAAAGGACTACATGAACCAGTTGCACTAGTGTGTTTCCCAACTTTCAAAAGAACCTTTTTGGAACCTAGGGATCCTAGGAAATTGGAGGATAGGATTCAACTTCTATATTCCTTGCTCCTTCATAAAGGCTTGAGCTGGTTCTTCTTTCCATAGGTTTTTCAGCCCCTAAAAAGTCTTTTTTCCCCCACTGTCCTGTTAGGGTTGCAACAGTAACTTGGCAGGGTTGAGTAATTCCAAATGGGTTACACTGATATAAGCTTTGCAGAAGGACAAAATATAGCTCTTCTCTATCTACTTGGCATAGAATAGTGCTTTGCTGCCTTTTCTCTAAAAGAAAGGATTAAACTTGTGACATAAAATTATTAAATTCCTACTTGATAATAATAGCTATATGCCAAGTCACTGTACTAAAGTCTTTACAATTGTTATTTCATTTGAAACTCCCAAAGGAAGATGTTTTTATTATCCCAATTTTACAGATAAGGAAATTGAGGCAAACAAAGTCTATGTGACTTGCCTGAAGTCACACAGCTAGTAGGTGTCTGAGGCCAGATTTTAATTCAAGTTTTCCTGTCTCCAAGCCCAATCCTTTATCTACTGTGCTATTTAACTGCTTATTTGGAGGCTTATGGGCTATTTGTCCAGTTGCATATCATAGTCTAAACATTACATGGTAAGTATGAGTACCTTACAGCATATTACCAATGAAGAATTACATGGAAAAAGCAGTACAAAGGATGTTATCAGAGAGATTTTGACTAGGACAGGAAGAGGGCTGGTCCTATGCAAGAATGAGGCATAATTGAAAGGCAACCTGCATACTCCATTAGTTTCCATGCAATCAGAAATATAATTAAGAATATTTTTGCCTGGGGAGGAAAATAGTTAGGAAAATAGAAGACAATCTAACTGAGGTAAAGAATTTGGCTAGCAACAGAAAGGACACTAAGGGTTGTTGCATAATTTCAAACCACAGGAACACAAATGATAAACAAAGCCTCCAAGCCAAAAAGAAATGTTTGTTGGGAGATGGCCAGTCTCACAATAAAGCTGGACTCCTGGTCAAGACCAAAAGTCCTCAGCACTGTGAGAGACCTTCCTATAGACCCCAAAGAATTAGACAACTTTTATACCAATACAAAAATAATCCAAGACAGTGATAAAAATAGAGAGATGTGAATTGGTTGAAGTAATCAGGAAATACTTCTCATTGGTAGAAGTCACTTGCTAGACAAAGGGGGAATAGGGGAACCTGAACCCTACTTTCTAAACCTGATGATGTCAAGGATGATGTATACTAAGATGACTAGGGTAAGGAGGAGGTGTCAGGTCTTAAAGCTGGGCAAAAGCCTGATGATGTATAAAGGGTGAATACAAAGGTGAAGGGGTGGCACCAGGCTTCTAACAGAGGCAAAAACCACTGTGCTAATGAAGGTCCAGTCACAAGTTCTAGACCATTATTGCTGAGGGCGCATGATACAGTAATTTTGAAAATGTTAAAGTTAAAATACAAACTTCAGGTTCTTAGTTTCCATAGAGTGTAAAAGGGAATTCTTGGTTCTCTTTGAGTTCACACTTGTGAAAAGGGAATCCTTCATTCTCTTTGCCTAGTTGGAGTTAACACTTTGGTTGGCAATAAATTTGAATCAACATAAGCTTGAACTAGGTGGGAGAAGCTTGAAAACCACTTAGGGAATTCATACCCTACTTAGTGTTAGGTGAGAAGCCAGCAAGATACTTGGAGAGTGCCACTCTTTTTTCTAACTCAAACGCTCAGAAACTTGTTCACACCCTCAGAAAGTGTGAACCCTTTTGATGAATATTCAACCCCTGGGCAGTGCTAGATAATTTGGATTGGCCCCTATAAAAAGAGGAGAAGACAAGAAGTCACCATAAAAGCAAGCAAAAAGTAGAGTCTAGTAGAGAATGAACTCCAAGAAGGAAGTCTGCTTCAAGAAGAAGGTCACCTCAAAGAAGAAAGTCAGCCTCAGGAGTCACCTTCAGCTCCAGTCATTGTCTTGACCTGCCTCTTGGAGGGAATTTGAGTGAGTGGATAGCTGGTTTTTCCCTTCCTGTCTTCTGGAGAGAGTTTAATTCTGACTGAAGGTTAACAAGTCCTGGCTGAGCCAAGCACTGGAACAATATTTAGTTAGATAAGTTAATGTCTTCTCTACCCTTTTGAATTTCTCTACTTTCACTCTTTCCATCTCTTTTATAAGTAAAAGATTTATAATTTTCATATATGTAGCCAAACCATTAATTTTAACACTTACAAGAGTTTATTAATAATCACTTGAAATAGAGAAAGCAGATAACACAAAGACTAAGGCTAAAACTGAGGCCTATGCTAACAATGATTAACTATATTCAAGCAGTTATCTTACTTTAAATATTATACTAAAATAATCATAAAAGGCCTACCACGCTTATCACTTATGCTAACATTATTTAACTATCTTAAAATTACAATTATGATTATCTAAAGAATACTACTAACATTAAAATCTAATCCTCATATGAGGGGGGTAGGGATTTTTTTACTCACAGTGTACAAATGAACCAGGAGAGGGGACGAATTTTGCCTTAGAAAGAATGATCCATGCCCCTCTGGAGACTGGAAGGAAACAGCACCCTGGAAGTTGGGTGCCCTGGCTACATAACTCTGGGCATAGCTTCCTGGATCTAAGAGACGCAGGAGGGTGTGCCACAAAGTACAAACCAGCAAGAGAACTCGAGGTACCAGATAGGCAGACCATTGTGAAAAAATACTACGTCACTCCACCATGTCTATGCTTTTGAGAAAATTCCTAATTGCCTTGTTTTAGCTGTGTCTCTACACACTAAGTCAAGATATCTAGAAGAAGACCCACCAGTGTGTTAGGTGACTTGACTATAGTTATATGGTCAGTAAGTATCAGAGGCAAGAAGGATAAAGGCAAAGTCCAGTCACTGGATATGGTTTGGGAGGGGGAAAAGGAAGTATATTTGTAAGAGAGGGAGGAGACTGAGACTGGTATACTTCAAGCAAAAAGAAAATGTAATAGGATTTGATGGAGGGAAAAACAAACTTAACAATTAAAACCTTGAATGCTAATGGTCTGAACTAATTCATAGAATGGAAAATATATGTAGAATAACTTAGACAACAAAACCCCTAAATTCCCTGCATATAAATTTAACACACACTTGTCAATGTCTGGAGTGATTAGGTTAGGCCAAATGACTATTTGGCATCTCTTCCATTTCTGATTCTATGATTCTGTGCTGCCTAAATAAACTTGCATTACTATAAATATTGTTATTCTGCTATGAGCTGAGCTGTGTAGGTGGTTTGTATTTCTTTTTATTTTGTTTGGGTATCTTAAAGGCTTAGGAAGGTAAAGTCTCAAAAGCTATCTTTCAATTCTTTTGTATTTATCTTTTATGTAATAACTCCTATATGTTGTCTCTTCCATTAGAATAAAAGATCTTTGAAGGGAGGAACTATTTTTGCTTTTTCTTTGTATCCATAGCACTTAGCACAGTACCTGGAACATAGAATATACTTTATAAATGCTTGTTGATTGATGTATGTGAGAAATGGGTCCTGACAAGATGGTAAATTCCTCTCAAAAGCCCGTAGAAAAGAGAAAAAAATTGAGTTTCATGTTCCTAATTTAAGCTCCATTTCCCCACATTCACATCAGCAGGACATGATGAGGAACACATGATAGGTTAATCCTTTAAGAGGCTAACAGGTGAAGTTGCTATCACTTTGACTGATTAAAACTCATGTGAATGATTGGGGTAATTGTAAATTTACTAGATTGTAACTCTCTAGTAACCAGCCAATGGTAAAGGAGGGGAGGGACTGATTTACATTAGGGACTAGAATAAAAGGGAACCCACATGCTCCCTTACTTTGTACTTGCTGGCTGTTAACACCAACTCATGAGTACCCATTCTCACAAGGACAAAATAAAAGAGCCCTTGCCACATTAATGCTGAATTCAAGATTCTTTTGAGTAGGTAGTCATTCCTCTCAATTAAGGGCTCATTAAAAATTTACTTAAAACATAAAAATTTGTATAGAGTTAAAATGGAGGACTAAAAATGTATTATACTTTAGTTGAATCCAACATAGCAGTAATAATAGTATTGATTCCATGAAAAGAAAAAGAAAAAAATGTATATGATCAAGAAAGTCAAATAAGGCAACTATATGCTCAAATTCATTAGAGATAGTAAAATAACATAACTCTCAAGCATATATGTACCAAATAGTATAACATCTATTTAATTTAAATGTAATATAAAAACTAATTGAATTACAAAACCACCCAGATAGTAAGACAATAATTATCTCTGATAACTTGACCATAACTGATTTGATATACTTCTTTAAAAACAGACAAATATATAACAGAAAGAGAAGTAAGAATGAAGTTAAAAATTTCAATAGACTATTGGAAAAGCTATAAATTAATCAATTAATCAATATGAATTTTGAAGGATTATACTTATTCTTTAGCATCACATTATACATTCTAAAAGAAAAAAAAACTGATTCCATGCTGGGGGTTATAAAGGACTCGAATGCAGAAAGACAGAAATATTAAATGTATCACTTACAGAACATAAAAAACCAAATTATTAACTAATTTAATAAAAAAATACAGTTAAACTAATATTTGCAAGTTGAAATATCTGGAGTCCTTCTCCAATGCCTCCTCATAACTGAGAGGTAACCTTTGATTGTCAATGGTTGGGTTTTTTTGTTTTTGTTTTTTAAATGAGAATTTTTTAATCATTACCCAAACAAATATTCTGAAGCCACACAGAAAGCACTGCTATAGATGGAACCCTGGAAAAATGTAAGAATGGCCCAGTAATCAGCATCCTATAAAAAGTTTTGAGTTTAAAGAACTTAATGTAGTTCCCTCAAAAGACTCCTTAATATCATCATCATTAGTAGCTGATGTTGCCTTTTGAATCTCCTCTGTGAATGCCTAAGATTGGCTCTGGTCATTTTTGTGATCTGAAAGAGTCATTGGTACTTGTAAGCTCTGACCTGAGGTCTCTGAGTACTGAATTGGCATGGAGGTAGCAAGGCCCTTGTAAGAAATCTCACCTCTCTCATATTCAAAATTAAGGCAGTACACTTCAACCAGAACAACATCTGGAATCCAGAAGATGTTGTTGACATTTGGCCAGAGGTCCTGGATGCCTCCAAGGTGATCCTGGACCAACTGTTGCCAGTGGTGAAGTGTAGCAGAACCTTCTAAAGGTTTCATAATTTGGAGTTTCTTTTGGCAGGTATAAGCATCTCCTGAACAAATGCCAGAAAATCTGGTGAGCTCTTAGAATCTCAAATAGATGCTGAGGAACACTGTTAGATTTTATCAAGTTGAAAAGGCTCTGAGTGTAATGCTAGCCACAGAATAAATCTACCTTTCTAGTTCTAAATGCAGAGAAGTATCTAGCATCTGGACAGTTGGTGGTAAAGTCTTTGGTCTTAGTAATATATTAAAGAAAAATACAAGGTGGCCTTCAGTAGTGTATGGCCCCATTCTGCTTCTGTAGCAAGGATGAGAAAGAAGGCATGGTATACTAAGTCACTTTTGGACCACCTATAAACTATAACATGGCTATTGCTGGCTTAAGGTTAAGAAACTTATCCAAGGACTGTTCTAAGGGACATACTATGAGGAGAACTGAATCCTATTCATTTTGATGCTCTTACTGTTTACAAAAATATAAAATTAAAAAATAAACAGGAACTACAGAATCTAAACAATCCAATAGTGAAAATGAGCAAGCCACAAATGAACTCCCTAAAAAAATGAACACCCAGTCCCTGTTGGTTAATTCAATTCCCAACCAGGTTATTCAGTTATTATTTGATTATATATAATATGATACTAATAATAAACATAATCCTTCAAAATTCATATTGACTAATTATAAATATACATTCAATTTATTAATTCAATAACCCAAAAGGTTAATTCAATTAAATTTCTTAAGGACCCATCATCCTTATGTAACAGGAATTTGGCACATGCCCAGACCACCTAAGAAGGAGGCACTCTCTGGAAGATACTTGGGACTTACTTCTAGGACACCGGAGGACTGGAACTGATAGATGTACTGCATTGGCCTACTACATGACTGAGAACAGTCCCTTCCAACAGCTTTATAGACATGAGTGTCTGTATCTTTAAATCTGACTGACTGAGGTACAATCAATCTTTTACCTCATGGTATGGAGGATCAAAGGCTTTGTTAATTCATAGCAGGTACTGCATGGACATGTAGTAAGTTAGAGAAGGGCTGGAGGGTCATCTTTCCCTCCTGTTAGGCCATGTAGATCTGAGAAATGGGCTTGGGGTATTCATCTGTTTCATTTGTCTTTTTCAGTTCTAGGTTCAGAGAAAGGAATCCCTGATCCAGGAATTCAAAGCAAAGGGACCTAGAAGCCCAAGATTTCAGCTAGTCTAGCAGGAATGACCCAAGAATCTAGATCAAGGAAGGAGGAGGGAAATGTTGGATTTGGAAGTTGGTGAGATTAATGTTATATAAGAAATGAATTAAGCTGTGAACCTAATTGTCTTATTCTTCCTAGAGTTTAAGATAGTGTAGGGGGTATTATCTCTCTATAGGAGGAAGTTTTTATATTTGTTCTTTTATCTCTTCAATCTAATATACCTTTTTAAAAACTTATGATTATTAAGTGTTGAAATGCAACTGGGATGCTTGGATCCCTAAAATTAGGGGAATGCTATTGATGTGAAGACTTTAGTTATGATAGAAATGAAAGAGCCCCCAACCTCCTAAAGGTATCCTGGGAGAGGAGTAGAATGTAATACATATGGCCATTAAACAGTTGGGAAAAGGGAGAGAATCACTTTTATACCTATATCATATAAACTCTTCATTTATTCAAAAAGAGATACTCATGGCAGGACTATACCATACCGCTATGATAAAAATGACAATACTACCCAAATAATTTTACAAATTTAGTGCTATACCAGTCAAATTGCCAGATATTTTGTAAAATTAGAGAAAATAACACCAACATTCATATAGAATAATTAAAGAACAAAAATAGTACTCAATATATTCAATAGACATTCATTTTGAGGAATAAAAAGCCAAAACATAGGGAATATAAGCAATTCTGTAGGAAGGAAAAGAGCTTGGCCCTACCAATTTTCAGCTTTTTATTACTAAGCAGTAATTACTCAAAATTATCCTGTCCTGGATTTTTAAAAATAGGAAAGTTGAACAGTTTAATATAGTGAATAAAAACAGCTTAGAAACAAATGCACATAGCAGTGGACATTTGATAAGGCTAAGAACACAAATTACTTAGGAAGGATTTTTTTTTAATTTAGAAAGAACTGCTAAGAAGACTAGAAAGGAGTTCAGCAGAAATAGACTTAAACCAGAAATTTATACTATACTAAAAAAAATCCAAATGTATTAATACTATAAGCATAAGAAGTCACATTATTTTTTAAAAGCATGATCAGTACTTTACATACATGCACCAAATGATATAGCATCCAGATTTTTAAAGGAGAAACTAAAGGAGCTTAAGGAGGAAATAGACAGCAAAAGTACACTAGTGGGGAACCTAAACCTTCCCCTATCAGAACTAGATAAATAGAATCTAAAAAGAAAGAAGAAAGACATTAAGGAAGTGAATGGAATTTTAGGAAAGTTAGATTTAATAGATAACTAGAGAAAATTTAATAGGGATATAAAGGAATGCACTTTCTTTTCAGCAGCACATTGTACATACACAAAAATTGACCACGTACTAGGGCAAAAAAACTTTACAACCAAATGAAGAAAAGCAGAAATTATAAATGCAACTTTTTCAGATCACAATGGAATAAGAAAAATTATAGTCAATAAGGGTTCATGGAAAGACAAATTAGAAATTAATTAGAAACTAAATAATCTAATTCTTCAAAATGGGTTGGTCAAAGAACAAATCATAGAAACAATCACTGATTTCATTAAAAAAAAAATAGCAATGAAGAGACAACATATCAAAATTTATGGGATACAACCAAAGCAGTATTTAGGGAAAATCACTTTGGACAATATAAAATACTTGGGAATCTATTTGCCAAGACAAACCTAGGAATTTTATGAACACAATTATGAAACAGTTTTCCTACAAATAAAGTTAGATCAAAACAACTGGAAAAACATTCATTGTTCATGGGTAGACCAAGCTGATATGATAAAAATTACAATCTTACCTAAATTAATTTACTTATTCAGTGCCATTCCTATCAAAATACCAAAAAACTACTTAATAGAAATTGAAAAAATAATAATGAAATTCATCTGGAAGAACAAAAGGTTAAGAATGTCAAGGAAACTAATGAAAAAAAAAGTGAAGGATGGTGGCCTAGATATACCAAATCTTAAACTGTACTAAAAAGCAGTAATCATCAAAACAATCTGGGACTGGCTAAGAGATAGAAAGGTGGATCAATGGAATAGATTAGGAGTAAATGACCTTAGCAATCTAGGATTTGATAAACCATAGATCCTAGCTTTTGCGATAAGAATTCACTATTTGACAAAAACTGCTGGGAAAATTGGAAAACAGTGTGGCAAAAATTAGGTTTAGATCAATATTTCACACCCTATACGAAGATAAAGCCAAAATGGGTATATGATTTAGGCATAAAGGGTGATATCATAAGTAAATTAGGGGAACATAGACTAGCTTACCTGTCAGACCTATGGAGAAGGGAAGAATTTATGACCAAACAAGAGACAGAGAACATTACAAGATGTAAAATGAAAAAAATTTCATTATATTATATTAAAAAAGACTTTGAACAAATAAAATCAATGCAACCAAGATTGGAAGAGAAACAACAAGTGGGGGAAGGGGATTTTATAACAAATTTGTCTAATAAAGGTCTCATTTCTCAAATACATAAAGAACTAAGTCAAATTTATAAGAATACAAGTTATTCCCCAATTGATAATTGGTAAAAGGATATGAATAAGCAGTTTTCAGATTAAGAAATCAGAGCTATCAGTAATCATATAAATTTTTTTCTAAATCCCTATTGATTAGAGAAATGCAAATTAAACCCCTCTGAGGTACCACCTCACACTTCTCATATTGGCCAATATGATAGTAAAGGAAAATGATAAATGTTGGAGGAGATATGGCAAAATTGGGACACTAATGCATCCATGGTGGAGTTGTAAACTGATCCAACTATTCTGGAGGGCAATTTGGAATTATGCCCAAAGCGTTATAAAACAATGTATATCCTTTGATGCAGTAATACCACTACTAGGTCTGTATCCCAAAGAGAAAAGAAAATAGAAAAGGATCTGCTTTTACAAAAATATTTATAGCTGCTCTGTATGTGGTGGCAAAGAATTAGCAACTAAAGAGATATTCATCAATTGGAGAATGGCTGAACAAATTGTGGTAAATGTTGGTGATGGAATACTATTGTGCTATAAAGAATGATGAATGAAAGAGCCGGAAAGACCTACATGAACTGATGCAGAGCAAAATAAACAGGACCCAGTAAACATTGTACAAAGGAACACCAATATTGTCTTAGCTATTATCAACTCTGGACAAATATGACAAGGTTTTATATGAAGGGTAAAACTGTCAAGAAATTATAAATACAGCTTCTAAAGAGTTTACTTGTTTCTTTAAAAATTAATTAGTGATGGTAAAGAATTAGAAATTGAAGTGACTAATTGTGGTATATGTTGGTAATAGAATATGATTGTATTATATGAAATAATAAGCAATGTCAGTTCCCAGAGGGGGAGGGAAGAGGGTTGGGAGACAACATGAATCATGTAACTATGGAAAAATATTTTTAAAATAAAATTTTTAATTAAAAAAATAAATAATAAGAAAGATGATTTCAGAAAAAAGCTGGAAAGATCTGCAGGAACGGATGCAGAGCAAAATAAGCAGAACTGGGAGAATATTGTACCCAATAACAGCAATACTGGATGATGATTATCTGTGAAAACTGGCTACTTTCAGCAATGCAGTGATCCAGACAATCCCGAAAGACTAATGCTAGGGAATGCTCTCTGCCTCTAGAGAAAGAACTGTTGGAGTTGTCTTTCACATCAGTGTATCTTTGGTTTTATTTTGGGGTTTTGGTTGTGTATGAGTATGTTCTTACAACAATGACCAATATAGAAGTGTGCTTTGCATGACAATAAAAAAATAAAAATAAAAATGTTAATTTTAAAGAATATTTTTTTTTATTTTTCTCAATTACATGTAAAAATAATTTTAACATTTGTTTTTTATAATTTTTTAGTTCCAAATTTCCTCTCTTTCCTCTTTCTCCTTGAGAAGGCAAGTACTTTGAAAGAGATTATAGTCATGCAAAACATATTTCCATATTTGCCATGTTGCAAAGAGAAAACAGGCCAAAAAAAGAAAAACAAAAATAAAGACAGTTTAAAAAGTATGCTTCCATCTGCATTCAGACTCCAACAGTTGTTTTTCTCTAGAGGTGGATAGCATTTTTCATCTTAAGCCCTTCAAAATTGTCTTGGATCATTGTATTACTGAAAAATGGCCAAATCATTTACAGTTTATTATTGTTACTGTACACAATAATTTCCTGGCTCTGCTCACCTTACTTTTCATCAGTTCATATGACTTCCTAGGTTTTTCTGAAACTACCCTGCCCATCATTTCTTATAGCAAAATAGTATTATATAAATGGGTATATGAGGTGATCCAGGAGGACCAGCACATCTGCTATGGGGGCTTACTCATCCACCTTTGGTGTCCACCTTTCACCAACTCTCACTTGTAGCTCCAAGAAGTTGTAGCATGTACAGCAGCCACATCCTGGTAAAACTCTCCTGGCAAATGGTCTAAACCAGGTTGAGGGTAACTGGTACGCTTCAAATTCTTTGGTGGGTTAGGGGCATGTCTACCCCAAGCATGTGAAGACTTTCCCCAAAGGAATGAATGAATGAGAACAATTTGTTCCAATGGCCTTGAAGGTGACTAAAGAGGACACTATGGAATGCTTAGAACTCAGACAGATATCAAAGATGCCAAGGTCATCCATCACATCCTGGGTCACTGCCAATCATTCTAACTTGTGTCTTGCCATTAGACTTGGATGACTTTAGTAGAAAAATTGGAACTGACGACTTTGTGCACTCTACCTCACTTAAATCCAATTCAATTGCAAGTCAAGATAACACTTTTTTGATATCTTTGGTCTTCTTTAAAACACAATAAACAACAATTCCATCAAAATCATATACCACAACTTGTTCAACCATTCCCCTGTTGATAGGCATTCTTTCAATTTCCAATTCTTTGCTACATCAGAAAGAGCTGCTATAAATATTTTGGTACATACAGAATATTTTCTTTTTTCTTTGGTCACTTTGGGATACAGTCCCAATAATGGTATTACTAGGCCAAAGGGTATGCATAGTTTTCTAGTCCTTTGGGCAGAGTTCCAAACTTCTCTCTAAATTGGTTGGATCAGTTCACATCTTCATCAAGAATGCATGTGTCAGGGGGCAGCTGGGTAGCTCAGTGGATTGAGAGCCAGGCCTAGAGATGGGAGGTCCTAGGTTCAAATCCGGCCTCAGACACTTCCCAGCTGTGTGACCCTGGGCAAGTCACTTGACCCCCATTGCCTACCCTTACCACTCTTCCACCTATAAGTCAATACACAGAAGTTAAGGGTTTAAAAAAATTAAAAAAAAAAGAATGCATGTGTCAGGACTTCCAGGTTAAGATGGCTGCAGAGTAGAAGCAGGGTGCTTAACTCTCCTCACCACCGACCACCAGCATACCTCCAAAGGACAAAAAAAACTAAATACAGATGAAAGAAGGGACCCCACAATAGGGTGCAGTATTGAAGGTACTTGGGATTTGGGCATTTCCATGCTATAATGGGGGGGAATAGCTCCTATCAAAACAGGAGCTGATCAACCCTCCCCCACCCCACACACAGTATCAGAATGAGAGGCTGTGCACCAGAGTTAGAGTGAGCAGGGGACCAAAATCTAGCTTCCTGGCACCTAACTGGGACCACCAGAAGCTTGCCCCTGAGAGCAGCAAGGCTCAAGATGCCAGGAGGCTAGACAGCTCAGACCTTGGGCGAGGGAGTGGATCTGAGAGAAGCAATGGACAAGGGAAACAGCTCAGCTCACCGAGACTCAGGGGAGAACTTTAGGAGAAGGAGCAAGCGTGGGCCAATTTCTGGGCTCTGGGCAACTGACTAAGACCACCCAGGGCTTGACCTTGAGAACAGCTAGACTACAGACCCCAGGAGGCTGGGGAGCTCAGACCTTGGGTGCAAGAGTGAAGCTGAGAGGGGCCTCATACAACAGAGGCCTAGTAGACAGTGGAAGCCAGGAGACTTGCAAAGTAGCCTCAGGCAAAAACTGTTCCTGAGCTCTATACACAGAGAGACTGCCTGTCTCACTCAGACTTCTGGCTGAGAAAGCATAATGATGACAAGCAGGCCCAAGAAATAACCACCAAAAAGAGCAAGAAAAAAGCTCAAATATTTGATAACTTTTGCACAGAAAAAAACCAGAAAGCAGAGGAGGACAAAACATTAAAGACATCCAAACCTTCCCCAAAAAATGAAAATTGGTCACAAGCTCTTGAAGAGTTCAAATCTGAGATCATGAGAAAGATGGAAGAGATCTGGCAAGAAAAGTGGAAAATAGTTCAAAAAGAAAATAATAGTTTAAAAGGCAGAATTTCGCAATTGGAAATTGAGGTTCAGAAATCAAATGAAATGATAAGCAAATTGAAGACCAGAAATGACCAGCTGGAAGCCATGAAGAGCCAGATAGACCAGATTGAAAAGGAAAATCAAAAGATTTTAGCTGAAAACCAGTCTTTAACGGCTAGAATTGGGCAAGTAGAAGCCAATGATCTCACAAGATTGCAAAAATTAATAAAGCAAAGTCAAAAGACTGACAAAATAGAAGGAAACATGAAATATCTCAATGAGAAGATCAAGAAAATAGGTATAGAAGAGACAACTTGAGAATTATTGGTCTTCCGGGAAAATCAGAGACAAATAGAAATCTAGATATCATACTACAAGAAATTATCCAAGAAAATTGCCCCAATGTCCTTGAATAAGAGGGCAAAATAGACGTTGAAAGAGCCCGTAGAACACCCTCTACACTAAATCCTCAGAAGACAACCCCCAGGAATGTAATAGCCAAATTCAAAAGGATCCAAGTTAAGGAGAAAATATTATAAAAAGCCAGAAAGAGATAATTCAGATATCAAGGAACACCAATCAGGATTACACAGGATCTGGCAGCCTCCACACTAGAAGACCTCAAGGCTTGGAACATGATATTCAGAAAGGCAAGAGAACTGGGTCTATAACCAAGGGTCACCTACCCATCAAAACTGACTATATATTTCCAGGGGAAAGTATGGGCATTCGAGAGAATAAAAGATTTCCAAGTATTTACACAGAAAAGACCAGGACTAAATGGAAAGATTGATATCCAACCACAAAAAACAAGAGGAACATGAAAAGATAAATAAGAAATAAAGGGGAATGACAGGAAACTCTTATCTTTAAATTTCCTTCTTCAGGGGCTTCAATAAGATCAAATTATTTGTATTCCTATATGGAGAAATGTTATATGTAATTTTAAAAAATTGTATTCACTATTATAGTAATTAGAAGAATTAGTCATAGGGAGAGGTTGGAGTACTAAATGGTCTAAGATGATATGGGAGGGAAAAAGTGGGATGGGGGAATAGAAGATGGCACCAAGAGAAACTTGAATGAATAAGAAAAATAGGATAATCTATACCACACAAAGAGGGCATGGGAAGGGGAGGGGATGAATACTATTATAAGAAGGAGAAGAAGGCTGCATTAATAGGAAATACTTAAACCTTACTCTCAGCAGAATTAGTCCTGAGAGGGAAGAGTAGCTAGATCCATTGGGATAACAAATTCTATCTAACCCTATGGATAAAGTCAGAAGGGATAAACAAAGGGGGACAGTGGGGTGGGGAGTTCATAAAGGGAGTGGAAGAGAGGGGGGAGGGAATTCATTAGGCCTTAAAAATAATTAGAGGAGAATAAAAATGGAAGGGGTGGAAAGGGAAGTAAACCAAGGGAGGGAACAAAGGGGAATGATTTAAAACAAATCACTGGTGTAAAAGGAAATAGTGTAAGAAGAAGGAGTAGAACTAGGAGAGGATACCAAAATGTTGGGGAATACACAGCTGATAATTATAATTCTGAATGTGAATGGGATGAACTCGCCCATAAAACAGAAGCAAATAGAGTGGATTAGAAAACAAAATCCTAGCATATGTTCTCTACAAGAAACACACAGGAGGCAGGTGCACATACACAGGTTTAAGGTCAATAGCTGTATCAAAATCTATTGGGCTTAAACTGGAAAAAAGGTAGGAGTTGCAATCATGATTTCTGACAAAGCCAAAGTAAAAATAGATCTGATTAAAAGAGGGAAGGTAATTAGATCCTGATAAAAGACAGTATAGACAATGAGGAAATAACAGTACTCAACATGTATGCACCAAATCGTATAGCATCCAAATTTCTAAAGGAGAAACTGGCAGAGCTCAAGGAGGAAATAGATAGCAAAACCTTTACCTATTAGATCTAGATAAATCAAACCAAAAAATAAATAAGAAAGAGATAAGAAAGGTGAATGAAATCCTAGAAAAATTGGAGTTAGTAGATATGTGGAGAAAAATAAATAGGGACAAAAAGGAATACATCTTCCTTCCAGCTGCACATGGTACATTCACAAATATTGACCATGTACTAGGGCATAGAAAGAAGGCAAACAAATGCAAAAGAGCAGAAATAATAAATATAACCTTTTGAGATCATAATGCAATAAAAATAATAATCAGTAAGGGCACATGGACAGGCAAATCAAAAACTAATTGGAAATTAAATAATGATTCTCCAAAATCAGTTAGTTAAAGAACAAATCATAGAAACAATTAATAATTTCATTGAAGAGAATGACAATGATGAGATATCCTACCAAAATCTGTGGGATGTAATTAAGGCAGTACTTGGGGGGGAAATTTATATCCTTGAGTGCATATATTAACAAATTAGAGAGGGCAAAGATCAACGAACTGGGCATGCAAATCAAAAAACAAGAAAGGGAACAAATTAAAACCCCCCAGTTAAAAACTAAATTAGAGATTATAAAAATCAAAGGAGAAATCGATAAAACTGAAAGTAAAAGAACTATTGAATTAATAAATAAGACTAGAAGCTGGTACTTTGAAAAAATAAATAAAATTGACAAAGTACTAGTCAATCTAGTTTAAAAAAGGAAAGAAGAAAACCAAATTATTAGTATCGAATATGAAAAGGGAGACCTTACCTCTAATGAAGAGGAAATCAAGGCAATCTTTTAAAACTATTTTGCCCAATTATATGGCAATAAATATAGCAATCTAGGCAATATGGATGAATATTTGCAAAAATATAAATTGCCTAGATTAACAGTAGAAGAAAGAGAATACTTAAATAACCCCATTTCAGAAAAATAAATTGAACAAGCCATCAAAGAACTTCCTAAGAAAAAATCCCCAGGACCAGAAGGATTCACAAGTGAATTATATCAAACCTTCAAAGAACAACTAATTCCAATACTATACAAAATATTTGACATAATAAGCAAAGAATGAGTTCTACCAAATTCCTTTTATGGCACAAATATGGTACTGATCCCAAAGCCAGGTAGATCAAAAACAGAGAAAGAAAATTACAAACCAATCTCCTTAATGAACATAGATGCAAAAATCTTAAACAGAATACGAGCAAAATGACTCCAGCAAGTGATCACGAGTATTATTCATTATAATCAGGTGGTGTTTACACCAGGAATGTAAGGATGGTTCAACATTAGGAAAACCATTCATATAATTGACCATATCAACAAGCAAACCAACAAAAATCATGATTATCTCAATAGATGCTGATAAAGCCTTTGACAAAATACAACAGTCCTTCCTACTGAAAACACTAGAAAGTATAGGAATAGAAGGGCCTTTCCTAAAAATAATGAATGGTATATATCTAAAACCATCAACAAACATCATCTGCAATGGGGATAAATTAGAAGCATTCCCAATAATATCAGGAATGAAACATGGATGCCCATTGTCACCTCTATTATTTAACATTGTACTGGAAACGCTAGCAGTAGCAATTAGAGAAGAAAAAGAAATTGAAGGTATCAAAACAGGCAATGAGGAGACCAAGGTACCACTCTTTGCATATGATATGATGGTCTACTTAAAAAATCCTAGAGAATCAAGTAAAAAGTTAATGGAAATAATCAACAACTTTAGCAAAGTTGCAGGATACAAAATAAAATGCATATAATTCATCAGCATTTCTATATATTTCCAACACATCACAACAGCAAGAGGTAGAAAAAGAAACACCATTTAAAATCACCCTAGACAATATAAAATATTTAGGAATCTATCTACCTACCAAAACAAACACAGGAATTATATGAACATAACTACAAAACACTTTCCAAACAATTAAAACTAGATCTAAACAATTGGAAAAACATTGATTGCTCATGGGTAGGATGAGCTAACATAATAAAACTGACCATTCTACCTAAATTAATTTACCTATTTAGCACTATACCTATCAAATTACCAAGAAACTTTTTTACAGAATTAGAAAAAACTATAACAAAGTTCATTTGGAAGAACAAAAGATCAAGAATATCAAGGGAAATCATGAAAAAAATGGGAAGAAAGATGGCCTAGCAGTACCAGATCTTAAACTGTACTATAAGGCAGAAGTCATCAAAATAATATGGTACTGGCTAAGAGACAGAAGGGAGGATCAGTGGAATAGACTTGGGGTAAGTGATGTCAGCAAGACAGTGTATAATAAACCCAAAGAGCCCAACTTTGGGGACAAAAATCCACTATTTGACAAAATCTTCTGGGAAAATTGGAAAACAATATGGGAGAGATTGGGTCTAGATCAACATCTCACACCCTACACCAAGATAAATTCAGAATGGGTAAATGACTTGAATATAAAGAAAGAAACTATAAGAAAATTAGGTGAGCACAGAATAGTATACTTGTCAGATCTCTGGGAAAGGAAATATTTTAAAACCAAGCAAGAGTTAGAAACAATTACAAAATATAAAATAAATAATTTTGACTACATTAAATTAAAAAGGTTTTGTACAGACAAAACCAATGCTACTAAAATTAGAAGGGAAGCAACAAATTGGGAAAAATCTTTATAACAAAAAACTCAAAGGTCTAATTACTCAAATATACAAGGAGCTAAATCAATTGTACAAAAATTCAAGCCATCTCCTAATCGATAAATGGGCAAGGTAAAAGGATATGAATAGGCAATTTTCAGATAAAGAAATCAAAACTATCAATAGGCACATGAGAAAGTGTTCTAAAAGAATCAGAGAAATGGAAATCAAAACAACTCTGAGGTATCATCTCACACCTAGCAGATTGGCTAAAGTGACAACAAGGGAGAGTGATGAATGTTGGCGAGGATGTGGCAAAATTGAAACACTAATGCATTGCTAGTGGAGTTGTGAATTGATCCAACCATTCTGGATAGCAATTTGGAATTATGCTCAAAGGGCTTTAAAAGACTATCTGCCTTTTGATCCAGCCATAGCACTGCTTACTTTATACCCCAAAGAGATAATAAGGAAAAAGACTTGTACAAAAATATTTATAGTCGTGCTCTTTCTGATGGCAAAAAATTGGAAAATGAGAGGATGTCCTTTGATTGGGGAATGCCTGAACAAATTGTGGTATCTGTTGGTGATGGAATACTATTGTGCTCAAAGGAATAAAGAAGTGGGGGGATTCCATGTGAACTGGAATGACCTCCAGGAATTGATGCAGAATGAAAGGAACAGATCCAGGAGAACATTGTACACAGAGACTGATACACTGCGCTACAATTGAACATAATGGACTTCTGTACTAGCATGTATTAGTTAAAATCACTTGGGGTTCTATTTGGAAATATTGAGCCTCAAGATATGTAGTGTTTGACAAATTTCCTTTGGACATGTGAGGCACTTTGAGACTACATTTTCCATGATCCAATGGGTTTCCGGTTTCTGATGGGATGATGTCAGAGAACAGGAACCAACGTATAGGGCAGCTCAGCTTAAATTCACAGGTTGGGCTTGAGACTAGGTTTTTTGGCTATGTAGACAAGATGGGCACTGGCGGTATTTTTTTGAATAGCTTTTACCAGTCGTGTGGTATTACATATTTTTTTTTTATCAACATGGCCATGGCAATTAAAATATTATTTTCTCTCATAATATCAGCCTTTATCATTTTTAATCATTACAATTATGGCAACCACAAAGGGATTTTGGACCCTAAATTTTTTAGATAGCCTGAGAGTATTTAAAATCCTCTCCAGAGGGAAAGGGGAGAGTGGCTGTGCTTGCCATGTTTTTGCCTGCCAGCCAGCTGAACCCAATCCACCTTGGGGGATCAGAGCAGCTTAACCCCACAACGCTGGTGCCCCAGTGCCTCTGCCGCCGCTTCTCCTGATCTCTGCTGCTTTTCCTGACTCACCGCTTCTGCAGACCCCCTGCCTGCGGACTCCTGAGATTTCCAAGCGACCCCCGCCCGCTGCTGAGTGCCGCAGCTTCAGAAACTGCCTCAGCCACTGCCGCTTGAGATTTGAGAAGTATTGCCCCTCCCTCCCCCCCTCCGCCCTGCTCTCTTGGTAATGGCTTTAACCTGGAAAGACACTTTTACCCCAAATATCTTCTGCCCTCCATGTGGCCCCCCTCCATGTTTCTTTTAAAGCCGTGCCTAGACACCCCACCCCCCCGCCCCCGTCCTCCACGTCAATCTACCGAACCTAAGCTTTTACCTAGCTTGGCTAGCATTTACTCTTCATCTGGCCGCATGGCGTATTTCAAACTTTCTTGCGATTAATTCAAACTTGAAACTCAGAGGGAGGAATTCACCCTGTACCTGCTCAGAACTTTGAACTTTGAAATCCCTTAAGCTCAGAGCAGAGCTTGATTATATGAACCTTGAATTTGGACCAGAGGTGGACTTTTAAACCTCAGAACTGAATGGGTTTTATTTCTGTTTTAAAAAGACTCTGTATCTTACTGTATTTTGCTGATTAGTTTTGTAAATTAATTTTGTCGGTTTTTGTTGATTTTTCTGTTGCACTGAATCATTTTAAACTAATGAAGTTTCTGTTTATGATTTTATTGTAACTCCCAAATGATGGACAAATCTATTAGAACTGGTAAGAGATTTTTGACTGTATAGCTTGTTATATGGCACTCATATTGTATTTCCTAATTTAAGGTTTCGCTTTTTTACTGTATCAAAACAATGCTGTTCTCTGTACCATTTATGAAAAATCTTACACATTTTTAAAGTTGTAAATTGCCATATATATATATATATATATATATATATATATATATATACTGGATTTATAGGAGCACATGTCTATCTTGGTAAGTGTGTACAACGTTGGAGAGTTTGATGTCTGCCTTGAGATTTAAATTGTAATGTTGTGAGAGGTCTTTTAAATTTTACTTTAGATCCTAGTCCTTTCTGTATAAATGATAAGGTTTTTATGTATTTATTTTACAGAATTGTTGTCTTAAAGGATAAGCTTTTATATATTTTATTGTGAAGAATTGTTGTCTTATTTTTTTTTATTTTAATAGAAAGCCAAGAGAGCTACTGTATGGTGATGTTAGTCTCTATGTTTTAGCCTGCTTTTATCANTTTTAAAGTTGTAAATTGCCATATATATATATATATATATATATATATATATATATATATATATACTGGATTTATAGGAGCACATGTCTATCTTGGTAAGTGTGTACAACCTTGGAGAGTTTGATGCCTGCCTTGAGATTTAAATTGTAATGTTGTGAGAGGTCTTTTAAATTTTACTTTAGATCCTAGTCCTTTCTGTATAAATGATAAGGTTTTTATGTATTTATTTTACAGAATTGTTGTCTTAAAGGATAAGCTTTTATATATTTTATTGTGAAGAATTGTTGTCTTATTTTTTTTTATTTTAATAGAAAGCCAAGAGAGCTACTGTATGGTGATGTTAGTCTCTATGTTTTAGCCTGCTTTTATCAGAAGGATCTAGAATTCCTGAGCATAATTTAGACCAGAAGGTTTTTTTTAATATCAGATTTTGCTATGGAGGCAGTAACAGATTTTGTTTGAATTTGTAACAAGTATATGATTTTTTAAACATCATAGCAAGTGATTATAATAACAGATTGTCTATTATTGTTTTAAAATGTGTTATTAGAAATTATGGTACTCTATTTGAATGTGCATTGTGAATCCGCTATTTTTGTAAAACCCTTCCCTAATTCCAAGCTATATTATTTTTTGATTTTTAAAAACATTCCTTTATTTTTCTTCCTTACATGTGCAATGCAATATTTGTTCTTTTCCTGATTTTTTAATCCTTGAGAGCATTGTATTTTTTCCCTGAAATTTTAATTTCCTTGTTGCCTTTCCCTTTAAATTTTTTAATTAGATTTTTTCCCTTTTTTTTCTCATCTTGTACTAGAAGTACATATATAATAATTTTTTATCCTTTTTTTATTTTACAGTGATATAAGCTTAATGCAAATATGTATTTGCTATAATGATGCATATCTGAAAAGCCTGAGACTATGGTAACCTGCCAATTATTGGTAATTATCATGGGACTGTGATTTAATGCCTCTCTGTCTATTTCTAGGAGAAGGGAACACAAGAGCCAGTAGGCCATGGAGACTGACTGTGAATCTGCCCAGGCAAAAAGGCCATACAGATCATGGATTGCAAAAGTTCTATGCCAATACTGAAGGGCTTGAAACTAGGGTTGAATTTTTGGAGTCCCAGTCTTTTCTAACATTTTAGAGGATGAGGGTCCCCTTTAACTTAGATTCCTAGTAAAGCACCTAAGATTGGCTGTTATTGGCTCATTCCCTGAGAAGGTGCAGGGAAAATCAGACCAGAGAGAGACGTTCCCCTTATTTCTCTTATATAGAGAGGGAATGGCAATTTTCTGTAGTCCTGGCCCTGAATAGGTATTTGCAAACTGCTTAAATCATTTTAATTGCGCCTTGATTCAAGGGCCTGTTATTCTTTTTATTTTATTTCTTTTTATTTCTTTTGCCAATTGATTCCATACAACCCCGCAACTCAGCCATACATCCTTAGCTGAGAAATGTGTTATTTAAAATTTTCCTCAGGGGGGTGTGTGTTAAGTTTTTATAATCATAATGTCTGAATTATAATCTATAATGCGAGTTACTTTTTACTCCCTTAGGTGTAATCTCAGGGGGGTAATGTATAATTCTCAGAAGAAATTGTATGTTTTATAATCTATTATGTAAAGTTTAAATTCTTTGAGAGTGATTTCAGGATAAGGATTGTGCCATCTCCCCACACCATGAAGATGCCTGAAGAGCCTTCACTGGATCATGAAGATCCAAATTTGAACTTTGGGGTGCAGTTGATTTGAACTATGGGGGTTGAATGAGTTGAATGCATTTATTTCGAATGGATACTTTATGCCAGAAAAGGGGACTGCCCCTAAATGGTTTTTGTCAATGCACCGAACATTGGTTTAGTTCTTTCTCCTTTTTATTTCCCTTTTATCTCTGAATTATTGTAAACTCTAATTTGATTATGTTTTCATGATCCATTGGGGAGACTTATCTCCCATTTGAATGTATACTCTTATGCCAATAGGGGACTGCCCCAAATTGGCTTTTTGTCAATGCGGCTAGCTTTTATCCTCTTTTCTTTTGGTTTAAGATCCACCGAAAAAGACCGGTCTTTTTCACCGGATCTCAGGGGGGTAGTGTGTTAGTTAAAATCACTTGGGGTTCTATTTGGAAATATTGAGCCTCAAGATATGTAGTGTTTGACAAACTTCCTGTGGACATGTGGGGGACTTTGAGACTACATTTTCCATGATCCAATGGGTTTCCGGTTTCTGACGGGATGATGTCAGAGAACGGGAACCAACGTATAGGGCAACTCAGCTTAAATTTGCAGGTCGGGCTTCAGACTAGGTTTTTTGGCTATGTAGACAAGATGGGCACTGGCGGTATTTTTTTGAATAGCTTTTACCAGGCACGTGGTCTTGCATGTGTTTTTTTTTTTTTTATCAACATGGCCATGGCAATTAAAATATTATTTTCTCTCATAATATCAGCCTTTATCATTTTTAATCGTTACAAGCAGCAATGCAAGAATCCAGAGCAAGGCTGAGGGACTTATGAGAAAGAAAACTAGCCATATTCAGAGGAAGAACTGTGGGAGGAGAAACACAGAAGAAAAAACAACCGCTTGAACACATGGGCTGATCGGGATATTATTGGGGATGTAGACACTAAATGATAACTCTAGTCCAACTATCAATAATATGGAATTAGGTCTTAATCAATGGTACATGTAAAATCCAGTGGAATTGTGCACCACCTAAGCAGGGTTAGGGGTGTTTGGGGGAGAGGGAAAGAACATGGAATATGTAACTATGGGAAAACATTCAAAATAAAAATTTTTTTAAAAGTGCACGTGTCCCAATTTTTCCACATCCCTCCTACATTTGTCATTTTCCTTTTCTGCCATATTGGCCAATCTTATAAGTATAAGGTGGTACCTCAGAGTTGTTTTAATTTGCAATTCTCTAATCAATAGTGACAATGCATTTTTTCATCTGACTATGAATCACTTTGATTTCTTCTTCTGAAAACTTCCTATTTGTATCCTTTGTTCATTTATCAATTGAGGAATGAATGGCTTGTATTCTTAAATATTTTACTCATTTCTCTACATATTTCAGAAAAGGGACCTTTATAAAAAAAATTTGCTCTATATAATTTGTCCTCTTGTTTCCTGTTTTCCTTCTCATCTTGGCTGCTTTGGTTTTGTTTGTGCAAAACCTTTTTAGTTTAATGAAATAAAAATTAGCTATTTCATATCCTGTAATGTTCTCTATCTTTCGCTTGGTCTTAAATTCTTCCCTTAACTATAGATCTGACAGGTAAAGTGTGCCATGCTCTCCTAATTTGTTTATGATATCACTTACCCTTTATTTTTAAATCATGAACTCATTTTGACTTTATCTAGGTATAGGATGTAAGATGTTAGTCTATATCTAGTTTCTCCCAAACTGCTTTCCAGTTTTCTCAAAAAAAAAAAAATGTAAGCCCTTACCTTTTGTCCTAGACTCAATACTGTGTATTGGTTCCAGGCAGAAGAGTAGAAAGGACCAAGCAATAGGAGTTAAGTGACTTGCCCAAGGTCACACAGCTAGGAAGTGTCTAAGGTCAAATTTAAACCCAGGACCTCCCATCTTTAGGCCTGCTGCTCAATCCACTGAGCTATATATCTGGCCCCCCCTTCCCAACATCTTTTGTCAAATACTGAATTCTTTCTCCCAAACCTTGGATCTTTGTATTTATCAAACACTAGACTACTATGGTCATTTACGATTGTGTATTGTATACCTAAACAATTCCACTGATCTATCACTGTTTCTTTTCCATTACCAGATTGTTTTGATGATTACCGCTTTATAATACAGTTTGAGATCTGATATTGTTAGGTCCCCCTTCCTTCACATTTTTTTCATTGATTCCTTTGGATATTCTTGAACTTCTGTTCTTCCATATGAATTTTGCTATTATTTTTCTAGATGTATAAAATATTTTTTGTAGTTTGATTGGTATAGCACTGAATAAATAAATTCACTTAAGTAGAATTGTCATTTTTATTATATTGACTTGTCCTACCCATGAGCAATTGATATTCCTCCAATTGTTTAGATAGGACGTTACCTGTGTAAAAAGTGTTTTGTAATTATGTTCATATAGTTCCTAGATTTGTCTTGGCAGGTAAACTCTCAAGTATTTTATATCATTTAAAGTTATTTTTAAATGAAATTTCTCTATCACTTGCTGCTGAACTCTGATGTTTTATGCTTAATGCTGATGATTTATGTAGATTTATTTTATATTCTACAACTTTGCAGGTTAATAATTTCTATTAGTTTTTTAGTTGATTCTCTAGCGTTCTCTAAGTAAACTATCATATTATGCTCAAAGAGTGGTAGTTTTGTTTCTTCATTGCCTGTTCTAATTCCTTCAATTTCTTTTTCTTCTCTTTTTGCTATAGCTAGCATTTCTAGTGCAATATTGAATAATAGTGGTGATAGCCATCCTTGCTTCACCCCTCATCTTATTGGGAAGATTTCTAACATCTCTATTATATAGTTAATACTTGCTGATGATTTTTAATTAATACTATTTATTATTTTGAGGAAAGCTCTATTCCTGTTCTTTCTAGGGTTTTTAATAGGAATGAGTGTTATATTTTATCAAAATCCTTTTCTGCATCTTTTGAGATAATCATGATTTTGTTGGTTTTTGTTATTGATATTGTGAATTATGCTGATAGTTTTCTTCCTGTTGAACCAGCCCTGCATTCCTAATATAAATCCCACCTGTTTTATTTGTGTGATATATTGCTGTAATCTCCTTGCTAGTATTTTATTTAAAAATTTTGAATATTGATTCATTAGGGAAATTGCTTATTTATTTTCCATTATATGAGGGGAAAAAAAGATGAAAAAGAGGAGATCATTGCTTCAGGTAGACAAGATGATGATAACTGGAGTAATAAAAAAGGTAGATCTACCAAACTTAAATTTTGCTTTTGTTTTCTTTGCATTGGGGAAACATATTTGGAATGGAAAGGCCCTCACAAAAATAGTTAATGGGAAGTTGAAACCTGTGATAAACAGGGAGATAATAGAATGTTATCTATAGACCCTTGATGAGCCCAGTTCATAAATACACTAAGTCCCAGGAAGAATTGACAGATAATATTGTTGAGTCAGAGCTCTTTAGACAATGGTGAAAAATAAGAGAGTGGTGATAGGACTAGAGAAAGATAAATAAGATATAAAAAGTGGGGGGGAAAGTAGGAAGAGACTGTTTATTAAATAGAATATTTATCAAGTTTGCAGACAACAAAAAAAAATGAAAGAAATGGCTAATAATCTGAATGACAGAGTTAAGATTCAAAAAGATTCTGCCAGATCAGAACATTTTGGTGGAGATGAAGGGGAATCTATTAACCAGATTATTCAAAAGAGAGACTTGTCTTAATGTTCTCTCTTAACTTCACTTTCTCTATCACTGTAAAATTAAGGAGTTCAACTAAATGACCTCTAAGTTTCTTTGCAGCCCTAAGTCAGACCTTGGGAATTCAAGAAGCTTTCAAGAAATCAGGATAGCAAAGACTTGGCAGAGTGAGGCTATGGAACACATCAAATTAGGGCTCAATTTTCTTTTTAAAGCTCAGTGACAAAAATAAGAACATTGCCACATTTGACTTGTTCTCAGGTAGAACGAAGAAAGAAAAGGCAGCAAATGCATTCCCCAAGAAGTTCTCAATCCAGATTTTCAAGAAACTAGAGAGTTTAGGAGTCATTCCTCCTCAGCATCCACAGCACATCCTCCAATCAAGTCTTTTCTTCAGTCCAGCCTAAAAGCTATTCTGCTCTGCTTCCCAAAGCTTCACAGTTTTCTGAATCCTAGCACAGTCCTCAGGTTTGGGAGGTCCATGGCAAACAATGACCATCACTGTGACCATGATCATTCTTCCCTCTCAGCCATCAGGCAGAACTGATGGACTCCTGACAACCCCAGAGAGTTCATTATGCTCCGAAGAGGACTCAAACAAATGGTATTCACTGGAGTTGAAGTTGGAAGGAGAGAAGCACAGAGGAGGCTTTCATCACTTGGGTCAACCTCTCCCTCCCTTTTCCTAAGCCCTTTGTGGTCCCCTTGGCTCTCTCAATGATGGATGCACAATGGGGCAAGATGGGCTCACGCTTTTGTCTGGGCAGAAACTGCTACAGCTGTCGGAGAAGAAACAAGCATTCAAAGAGTTCCCTTCATTCCTCTGCAGATGTCTTTATCTTTCTGGCCTTCCAGTTTCAATTCAATTCAACAGGTGTCTACCATTATATCTCACTTTGCTGTGCTTCCCTGCCATAGTCATGAGGCTGCATGGTGATTTGGGACATTTTATAACAAAAGCATTTAATGGATCTGTACTCTACCTCTTGACACATGCTTAACTCTCAGAGTGGGTCTGTACATGTTCTGAACCCAACTCACCTTTATCAGTTTTTGTCAGGATGTAAAACAACCATAAACATCGCCCTCATTTACCCCTATATTCCTCTGCCTCCTTTCTTTGGACTTATCTCCTTTTTCCCAATTAGCCTGGAGTCAGAAACACTTCTCTTTCCAATGGCTTTAGGTTAAAATTTTTTTGCAAAAAATGGAAGCTACTAACTATGGGAAAGCGTGGAGTATTTCAGGCACTGGCATAGGGCTTCATGTAGCATCTACAAGTAAGAGAATCTTGCTTGGACCAGGAATTTGGATTTAGAGCACCTATGACAATTGGGCACATAGACCTTTCATGATTATTCTGAAGTATGGAACTTGGGGGGGCTCAGGATTCAGGACTCGTCCTGTGGGTCCTTTGCTATATTAGCTTCCCCAGGTGTCTGTTGATAACTCTTAGTGCTTCCATGGAAGCTCTTCATTTCACAGAGGGAGGCTCCATGTAACAATTCTGGAGACACTGGAAATTACTTCAAAGCTATGGCCTGTTAGCTTTTTAGGAGCAGGGACAGTTTCAATTTCTTTTTCAGGTAGCCCACTCTATTTTTTTTTCATCAATTAACGAACTTTTTTGTCTTTAAAAAGTTTTTTAACCAAAAAACATTTTTCCAGATTGCATGTCAGTACAATTTTTAACAGTTGTTTTCTGACATTTTGTGATCTATGCTTTCTCCCTCCCTCCCACCTATCCCCACTCTCTAAGTGAGCAGGTCATATGATATAGGTTGTACATGTGTCATCATACAATACATATTTTCATGTTCATCATGTTGTGAAAAAAGACACATCACTTATACTAAAGAAAAAAATCATGGAAGAAATAAAATGAAGAACGATAGGTTTCAGTTCCTTTTATGGTGGCAGAAAGCCTTTTTCATCATGATTCCCTTGGAGTTGTCTTGTTAACAGTTTCAATTAATTAGCCATTCAACAAGCTTTATTTAATGCTTAGTATAGAGTAAGCATTTTTGCTCATTAAAAAAAGCATTTTTGTCTTCTCAGAGCTTGGTACAGGGCTTGATATTGAGCAAACCCTGTACCAAGCTCTGAGAAGACAAAAAATAAAGCAAGACCAGCCCCTGCCCTCAAGGGGCTGTTATTCTAATGAGGTATACAACATGTTTGGATTCCCAGCACCTAATACAGTGCCTGACAAATACTAGATGCTTGATAAATGATTGTTCATTGATTGATTGATTGATTTTTTCCCAGAGCTAGCACTAGTGGGAAACCCAATAGTCTGATGGGATTAGTCTGACATAGTCTATAGACTGGGACAGTATTTTATGACAGTAGTAGATTCCTGTTGCAAAAACATTTTGATTTTTAATTCATTGAGTTTTCAAGATATTCATAATATCTATTTGCTGCCTATTGCTTTAATGCACTTTATCCCACCCCATTCACAAACATGCACATATTTCTCACAACATCCCTAATTATATAGTGTTTACTCTAGAGAAGATTGGATTGAGACTGAGAAGGAAGGGAAATAAGTACATAAGTTCAAGTATATTTGTATTGGGGATTGATCAAAAGATCCTACGGTGTCAGATATCTTGATATAGATTAAAATTTTCAACTATTTCATATTTCCAATATTTAAATATTTGGGAGACTGGAAACAAAATTTCCAGGCCATTGATTAAACTGTCAAGATTTCATTCATATTTTCAGTTCATAGACAGTGTTACATAGCTCCTACTTGAGTGTCACTGTCAGTAAGGCCATAATAAAGGATTGGGATGGTGGAAAGCAATGGCTATGGAAGCAAAGGACTTGGGTTCACTTATGACTCTACTTCCTGCCATCAGTGTATATGTGTGTGTGTGTGTGTGTGTGTGTGTGTGTGTGTGTGTGTGTTTGTAGAAATTATATCTCCTCAGTTTCATCAATAAAAATGTAGTGGTTAGTCTAAGTAAGTGGTGTCAGATTCCAATAGAAACAGGTCCTTGGATGGTATATCAACTTAGAAAACCAAAAACTAACACCATCTATGTCATACTACTTCTTTAATCATTTTGTTAAGCATTTCCCAATTATATTTTAATCTGGTTGGGCCACACTTGGGAATCCAGGTAGATGATGTATAGATTCCCTCCAGCTCTAACTTCTAAAATTTTGAGATCTGATTATAGACATGACAGTGCTAGTGCAGGTAAGATAATACAAATAGCTGAAAGAAAACATTAAACCACTCATAGAATGGGTGAGTTAGCCTAGCTGTAGCAGCAAGGCACCCTGAGGGAGAGACAGAGGGCGGCACCATCACCATCACATTGTCCTACCATATCCCCTCCAACCTTGAAGGAGACAGCCCAGAACCCTAAGAGTCTTTGGAATAGTCATTGTATCACCAGTGCTCACCTATCACAGTGCTTTGCACACAGTAAGTACCTAATAATATGGGCTGAACAAGTGAATAAAATATACCAAAGTGGTATTGCACTGACCCACTGTCCTTAGGCCATTTGAGATGAGCAGTTTTTCATGGAATGTGATCATGGTGATCTACCCACATTCCTGCCTGATCCTTCTTGTGGCCACTGGTTTTTTTATATTTATTAAATGCCTGGCTGAGTTAGAGTCCATGTAGAATGTAGAATGGAGTAAAGCTAACTAGTCCACAGATCTATCTCACCAATGTCCTAGTTCTCGTGAACTCTGAGCTCTTGCCCACTGAGACAAAAAGTGGGTCCTGATCTTGAAATCAGAATTGGGTTTGACTCCTAGATCGAAATCTTTTTAACTGTGTGCACATAGGCAGGTTATTTCACTCCCATTAGCTTCAGTTTCCTCTTGTAAGATGAGAATAAGAGGAAGGACAGACTACCTACCTTTGTGAGGAAAGGACTTTCTAGCCTTAAAGGTCTATAGAAATGGGAATTGTTCTTATTATCATTTCCAACCATCTTTGCCAAATAGTATTGATTTCTTTCCCCTTAGCCATTGTTTGATATTATCCATACATTCAATCTTCTTCATTGGTGACATTTACTGAGTGTAAACTGTATATATCAATCAATCAACAAGCATTTATTAAACCCTCACAATTTGCCTGGCACTGCACTGATTGGGTCACTATGTGAGGCTGGCCTTTACCCAGTGGGTTCAGAAAAGGCTTCTGGAGAAGTCCAAAACAGAGTTTGCTTTTGAAGTCTGATGGTGCCATTGACTGCTACAAAAGGGTATTGGGGTTCTAATACAATAGTCCTTCCTCTGTCAAATCCCTTTGACATCTGATAGAAGAACCCTTGGAAAAGCACACGTTGCCTCTGACAACAAAGATAAGAAGAGTATTTTTCAACTACTATCTTCAGTAAGCCCACTAGAGAAAACAAGATCAAAGAATGATGGACAGAGCAAACAGAGTTGCTCTCCGTAGACAGAATTGATTTATATGAAACAAACATTTATTGTGTATTTAACTATGAACCAGGTGCTGGGGATATGGAGACAAAAATGAAATCATTCCTGGCCTCAAGGAGTTCACATTTTAATGGTAAAACAACAGAAGGTAGCTAATAAAACCAGAAGGCTAAAAGGAGAACTCCAGCCGATAGATGTAGTTTCCACTTAGAGAATTCCTTAAGTACCCAGCTGTGATCTCTGGGTATTCTAGCCCCTATTAGTGAAAGTAAAGCAGAATCACTTTCTCTTCCTAAGCCAGTTGTGCAAAACGCCTTGGAGACAATGTTATATAAAATCAGTATCTCTATTTATTCAAAGAGAGGGTACAAACTGAGGATCAGAACAAGGTGTCCCTGACTCTAAAGGATCTAGCTATCCAACCTATCCAACCCACCACAAACTACATCCCTCGCAAGAGGGAGTCTTCTGGTCTTCAAGTTAATCTACTAGCTCCCTATTTCTACCTAGATGTTCCCCAAAAAGAGCTAGCTAAGTTGCCTATCTATGAGCTTCAGTAGTTGGTTTGGTTGAGTTCAAAAGCTGTCTCCAAAATCCGTTATGATTGGTCTCAAAATGGCTAAGTCCAACCCCAGTAGGTGTGACCCTTGAGGTAAAACCTCAAAGCCAAATTGACAGGATTTTAGACAAAACCTTCTGGAAAGTTGATAAAAACACAATAGGTATAGTCAGATCCTTTCCTAGATGTTCTCTAGTCAAACAGAGAACCTCCAAAGATGATTTTAGGGTTTTTCCTTCTCCACAGACAGGATGAGGTAGCCAAGGTCCGGCAAGTGTGCCTTTCCTCCTCCCTTCAGAACAGGAAGAGTGCCTTCGCTATCACAAAAAGTCACTCACTCTAACAGCTGTCCCTTCCAAACTGTTCCTCCTCTGCCCCCAAATGCTAAAATCCTTTCTCTAGAGTTCCTAGCGTGTGCCTTAAAGACGATCTTCCACTACCCTTTTCCCACTACAGTGGGCAGCCTAAGTAGAAACAAAGAGATCAGAGATGAAATGTTGTAAACAAGGAATGGCAAGTAGGTTAATTTTAGTTAAACAGAGTGTACTTTGGGGAATCATGTAACATGAACTCGAAAAAGAAGACTGGAGCCAGACTATGAAGGGCCTTGAATGTCAAATAGAAGTGATTCTCTTGGTCCTAGAGCCAATAGGGAACTGCTGGACCTTTGGAGGAGCTACTAGATGGTACAGTGGATAGAGTGCTGGACCTGGAGTCAGGAAGGCATCTTCTGAGCTCAAATCTGGCCTCAGTCACATACTAGGTGTGCGACCCTGGAAAAGTTATTAACCCCGTTTACCTCAATTTCCACAACTGTAAAATGAACTAGAGAAAGAAATGACAGACCACACCCATGTCTTTGCCAAGAAAGCCCCAGATGGAGTCACAAAGAGTCAGAAACAACTGAATAACACAGAGATTTTTGAGCAGAAGAGTGACAGTCCTGTGTTCTAGGAATATTGCTTTGGAAACCATAAGAGGGGAATAATTGGTGAGGGTAGGGATGAATCCAGGAGGTCAGTTAGAGGTTATTGTAATAGTCTAGGCCAGTGGTCTCCAAAACTTTTGTGAATTTGCACTCCTATTAGTAAAAAAAATGTTATGCCTATAATTTGTAATACATGTATATCTACATATAAATTACACATTATATGGAGTCTTTTTATTATTAAACCCTCACCTTCCATCTTAGGATCAGTACTGTGTATTGTTTCTAAGGTCAAAGAGCAGTAAGGGCTAGGCAATGGGGGTTAAGTGACTTGCCCAGGGTCACACACACACACAGCTAGGAAGTGTCTGAGGCCAGATTTGAACCTAGGACTTCCTATCTCTAGGGCTCTCAATCCACTGAGTCACCTGGCTAGCTAACTCCAAGTACTAAGTCCTTTTTAGGGCTATTCATGCACTTTGGTTTGAACCTTTCACCCAACTTTCACCTATGTCTCCAAGAAGCTGTAGCATGTGCTACATGGTGAAAATTTCTTTCCAAATGGGCTAAACCATATTAAGAGTAACTGACAGATCTCAAACCCCTTGGTAAATTAGAAAGATGTCTATCCCAAGCATGTGAAGTCTTCCCCCAAAAGAATGAATGGATGAGAACAATTTGTACCAGTATACATAAGGATAGCTTAAGTAGGTGCTGTGGAATGCTTAGAGCTTGGATAGACATAGAAGATGCCAAGGTCATCCATTGCAATCTGGGCCATCACCAGTCATCCTGACTTTTGACTTTCCATTGGACTTGGCAACTTTGGACACCTCTGCCTCCCTTAAATTGAATTTAAACACAAGTTAAGTCATCATTGGACCTCTTTGAAAACAAAGGATAAGGGGGTAGCTGGGTGGATCAGTGGATTGAAAGTCAGGCCTAGAGATGGGAGGTCTTGGATTCAAATTTTACCTCAGATGCTTCCTAGTCGTGTGATCCTGGGCAAATCACTTAACCCCCATTACCTAGCCCTTACTGCTCTTCTGCCTTGGAACCAATACACAGTACTGATTCTAAACCAGAAGGGAAGGAAGGAAGGAAGAAAGAAAGGAGGGAGGGAAGGAAGGAAGGAAGGAAGAAAGAAAGGAGGGAGGGAAGGAAGGAAGGAAGGAAGGAAGGAAGGAAGGAAGGAAGGAAGGAAGGAAGGAAGGAAGGAAGGACAAATAACATCAACTGTCCTACTATTCTAATAATTGTGTGGATTAAACTTGTAGACAAAACTAGGAATGAAAAAAAGAATGAAATAAAGATGAAATACGTACTTGATTATAAAGTTAATAGGGAACTAATAGAGTCTATTGAAGTAGGGAAGTATCTGAGATTTCAGGAATGTTACTTTAGCAGTTAAGTGAGGGATAAACTGGAGAAGGGTACAAACTTGAGTCAGGGAGATGACTTAAGAAACTATAACCAAGAGAGGGGAGATAAGGGACTAAAACAGGGTGGTGACTGTGAGTAGAGGGAGAAGGGGACATGCAAAAGATGTGAGGGAGGGGGAAGAACAAGCTTTTGTTGTTCAATTGGTTCGGTCATGCCCAACTTTTTGTGGCCCCACTTCGGATTTTATTAGCAAAGATACTGGAGTGGTTTGACATTTTCTTCTTCAGCTCGTTTTATTGATGAGGAACCTGAGGCAAACAAGGGTATGTGACTTTCCCAGGGTCACATAGCTAGTGAGTGTCTGAGCTACAGAGCTGTCTTGGGTCCTTCATTTTTAAAGAGGATCAGTGACAGGGCAGCTAGGTGGTTCAGTGGATTGAGAGCCAGGCCTAGAGATCCTAGGTTCAAACCTGGCCTCAGACACTTCCCAGCTGTGTGACCTTTGGCAAATCACTTTACCCCCATTGCCTAGCCTTTACTGCTCTTCTTCCTTAGAACCAATATATAATATAGATCCTAAGGTGGAAGGTAAGAGTTTTTTTTTAAAGGACTCAGTACAATATGTCACATATGTATTACAGATTCTAGGCATAACATTTTTTTTTCCTAAAAGGAGTGCAAATTCACAAAAGTTTTGAAGACCACTGGTCTAGACTATAATAATAGCCTCCTAATTGACCTCCTGGACTCATCCCTACCCTCACTATTCCCCTCTTATGGTTTCCAAAGCAATATTCCTAGAACACAAGGCTAACCATGTCTGTCACTCTTCTGCTCAAAAATCTCTGTTATTCAGTTGTTTCTGAGTCTTTGTGACTCCATCTGGGGCTTTCTTGGCAAAGATACTGGAGTGGTTTGCAATTTCCTTCTCCAGTTCATTTTACATATGAGGAAACTGGGAAACTGAGGCAAACAGGTTAAGTATTGGAACCAATATACAATTTTGGTTCTAAGAAAAAGTAAGGATTTTTTAAAGGGGAGGATCAATGACATCACAGGGTGATATTTTGACTTGCACTTGAATTCAATTTAAGTGAAGCAGAGAAGGTGAGAGAAAAAGATGAAAAATGCCTTTGAAGTTGTAAAGTTGGGTGGCTGGGAGGATGGTGATGCCCTCCACTGAAATAGGGAAGTTTGGGAAAGGGTTGGGTTTTGGAGGTAAAGAAAAGTTCTGTTTTAGATATCTTGAATTTGAGATGCCTACAATATATCCAGATGGAAATGTTCAAAAACCAGTAGATAGTGTAAGAATAGAGATGAGGAGAAAGGCTAAGATTGCATATCAAAATCTGTGAGTCATCTTCATAGAAATGACAATTGAACCCATGAGAGCTGATGGGATGGCCAACTGATGAAGTGTAGGAAAAGAAGAGAAAACCCAGGACAGAGCCGTGGGTTACATCCAAAAATAGTGGGTGGGACGTGAATAACGATATAGCAAAGGAAACTGAAAAATGGCCAGGCAGATAAGAAGAGAACTCAGAAAGGAGACAGTACTACAGAGAAGAGGAAGAAAGACAGTGGTAAAAACTGCGGAGAGATAGAAAAGAATGAAGACTGAGAAAAAGCTAGATGCTGAAAGAGAAATTCCTCTACCACTATCCTGGCACTTTGACTAGAGCTTGTGTTTGGAGGATGGAAAAGAGAAAGACTACCTTGCATAAACAGCATTGGAACTATTCAAAGAGCAGGGGAATTTAGGGATTTCCTTTTAGGAACAGCCAGATGATTCTGAACCTCTACAGGAGAATTTATGCCCAGGTTGGGACATAGCGTAGAGTAAAAGAAGTGGGGATTTCACATTTGAGAGAATCTAGGAGGAGAGAAAGAGAGAAAGAGGGGGAAGGAGGCGGAGAGGGAGGGAGGGGGGAGAAAAAGATAGTGAGAGAGAGAGAGAGAGAGAGAAGGAAGGAGTGGGGAGAGAGAGAGAAAGAGAGGGGGGGGG
>NC_058131.1:393623656-393683217 GCF_016433145.1 Gracilinanus agilis | reverse complement strand
CCTCCTCTTCTTCCTCCTCCTCCTCCTCCTCCTCCTTCTTCTTCTTCTCCTCTTCCTCCTCCTTCTTCTTTTTGTTCTTGTTCTTCTTCTTGGTGTTATTGTTCTTCTCCTTCTCCTTCTCCTCCTTCTCCTTCTCCTCCTTCTTTTTCCTCCTCCTCCTTTATCCTCTCCTTCCCTCTTCCCCTTTCTGCTCCCCCTCACTTTTCCTCTCTCTTCATTGCTGTATAGATGCAAAATCCAGGATTGTGTTTACTAACAGCACACTATAAAACATCATTATCTTCTTATATTTGTATCCCTTTAAACTATAGTCTGTTATCTCAATTTAAAATGGTAAAGCTTAACCTATGGGATGGAGGGGGTAGGGGCAGGGGAGAATGGGCATTGAGATTTGGTTTGCTTAAATAGATTCTGGAATTGCCTTCATGGATCAACAGAATCAAAGTAGCTGAAGAATGAGATATAATCACAATCCTCTATCTATTTGTGGTTAAGGATGCCAGGTGTCTACTTGGCCACTCTCTAGGCTGAGAAATTTGAAGCAAGCTCAGCTGATATTATTCAGATAGTCAGCATTGGACAAGATCTAACCATAGTCCTCAGCATTTCTTTCTTTCCCAATTGTATTGCACATTATGAGTGCGCTTTGAAACTATAACTCAAGCTACAAGAGCATATCAGCACAGTAGCTTGTGGACACCCCCTCCTCCCTTGAACTTGATGATAAATGGGGGAAAATCCCAGAACCAAACAATATGGGTGCTATGGGAGTCTCTGATTTTCCCTGTGCTCAAATCCTCTGACTTGCCACACCATTATATCCAAGTAAGGGTCAATTTAAATGAAAACTCTTCCAACCTCATGGACTAGAGTCAGAGAATGAGATATGCATTCTCAGGCATGGTTGGTGAGCTGATTTATTTTGTTGGACTACACATATTTGTTACTAGGGAGAGCTTCCACCGGGAGGGAATTGTGGGCAGGTTAGCGGGTGGGTAATAATAACAATTAGAGAAGGAGATAGCAAACTATTTCAGTATCTTTGCTCAAAAAAAATGCCAAATGGAGTAAAAGAAAGTTAAACATACATACAACTGAACAATAAGAAAAAGAAGAAGAAAATCAATAACTAGCAAGTATACAGTGCTTTAAGGTTTGCAAAGTGCTTTATATATGTTAACTCATTTGATCCTCATGACAATCCTGTGAGTTGGTGCAAATGATATCTCCATTTTTCAGATGATGAAAGTGAATGCAAATTATTTGCCCAAATCACAAATCACAAATCACACACCAAAACACATTATCTGTGGTAAGATTTGAACTCAAGTTCCTGACTGCAAGTCCAAAACTCTTATAGTAATAGATATTCCTCCCCTCAAAAAAGCATCAATAAGACATTAATGAATAGAAAAAATACAAATACTACAAAAGAGGACACAAAAAATAGAGCAATTTTGTTACTACCTTGTTCGATGTCCTATATATATAACGTACACATATTTACTTCTTTAGAAATAAACTATACATAACAGAAGTTCAGTCTTCTATACAAGCCTCTTTTTGATTCTTTATATATTGAACTATTTGTGTTTGTTGGTGATTAAGTCAACAACAACAAAAGGAAATTTTAATAATTATTAAACCACCTAATGTCAGATAACAATTGTTAAAAAATATATATTTTCATGTAATTAAAAGAGATTTTTAAGTTAAAAAAAATGATCTCCTTTAATTTCCTATTGCTCCCTTGGGGCCATTGGATCTCCTGAAACCAACCCTAAGTAATTTAATCCCCTCAGCTTTTAGACTACCACTTTGCTGTCCTTTCTGGTGAATCAGTCAGCTAAGGACCTCGCATTGGTTTGGTCCAGACACCAAACCATTCTCTTCAGAACTACTATTACTCTGTCTGCCCTTTGATCCAGCCATACCACTGCTGGGTTTATACCTCAAAGAGATCATAGGGGAAAAGACTTGTACAAAAATATTTATAGCTACTCTCTTTGTGGTGGCAAAAAATTGGAAAATGAGGGAATGTCCTTCAATTGAACAAATTGTGGTCTCTGTTGGTGATGGAATACTATTGTGCTCAAAGGAATAATGTACTGGAGAAATTCCATGTGAACTGGAACAACCTCCAGGAATTAATGCAGAGTGAAAGGAGCAAATCCAGGAGAACATTGTACACAGAGACTGATACACCTTGGTAAAATCGAATGTAATGGAAATCCCAAATAGGGTCAGGAAGAGTCAAGTCACAACTGAAACAACCAAAGAACAACAACAAAGTCCCTTCTAGCTCTTAGACTATGATCCTATAAAATTAAAATTGAATACTGAGTAATTAAAATTACTAGCTAGGTCCAGAAGAAAGTGTATGTGCCACCATCTCTTCCTTACAGAAGTGGCAGGTTGTGGGTGTGAAACCCTCACCCATGACCAGGTGACATTATCCAACTAAGCTGATATGTTGGTTTGCTTTGCCGAATGACTTGTTGTACCTTTTTTTTTTATTCTTTCAAGCAAGAGATGGCTCCATGTAGAGTGGGAAGTGATGTGGGGAAATAGAATATTTGGAAATGGAAATAATGTGAAAATCAATAAAGTTAAAAATTAAAAACATGCTATCTGCTATAAATAATCTTTTCTGTATTCAAAATTGTTATACAGCCTGGAACGACCTCTAGGAACTGATGTAGAGTGAAAAGAGCAGAACCAGGAGAACATTATACACAGAGACAGATACACTGAGGCACAATTGAATGTAATAGACTTCTTTTCCAGCAGCAATGCAATGATCCAGGACAATTCTGAGGGAATTATGAGAAAGAACACTATCCACACTCAGAGAAAGAACTGTAGGAGTAGAAACACAGAAGAAAAACTGCTTGATCACATGGGTTGATGGGGATATGATTGGGGATGTAGACTCTAAATGATCACCCCAGTGCAAATGTAAATAATATGGAAATAGGTCTTGATCAATGACACATGTAAAACCCAGTGGAACTGCTCATTGGCTACGAGAGGGGATTATAAGGGGAGGGAAAGAACATGAATCATGTAACCATGGAAAAATTTTCTAAATTAATTAATTAAATAAAAATTTTTAAATCAAAAAACAAACAAAAAAATTATTACACAGCTCTTTAAAATTTTCCTTTGGGGTAGGGGGAGGTGGGCAGCTAGGTGGTTCAGTGGATTGAAAGCCAGGCCTAGAGACAGGAGGTCCTGGGTTCAAATGTGGCCTCAGACACTTCCTAGCTGTGTGATTGGATAAATTACTTAATCACCATTGCCTTGTCCTTACCTCTCTTCTGCCTTAGAACTAATACACAGTATTGATTCTAAGCTGGAAGGTAAGAGTTTTAAGGGGAAAAAATTACTTTCTGTTTAAAGACCATAAAGTACTTAATGAATAAGAGTTATCATTATCCTCATTTTGCACAGTGAGACATTAGAGTAACTGAAGTCAAGCTGAGGATTGAACAGAGGACTCAAGTCTCAGGCATGAGCTACTGCTATTCATTGGACCTTCCTGTTTCAAAAGCAACTAAATAGTGCAGTGGATATAGTGCTGGTCTTGGAGTCAAGACAACCTGAGTTCAAATCCATCCTCAAACACTCCCTGTGTGACCCTGGGAAAGTCACTTAACCCTGTTTACCTCGGTTTCCTCATCTGTCAAATGAGCTGGAGAAGGAAATGGCAAACTGCACCATGATCTTTGCCAAGAAAACTCCAAATGGAATCATAAAGAGTCAAACCCAACTAAAAAAAAAAGACTGAAACAACAACTCCTGCTTTGACCCTGACCTATATTAAAAAAGAGTCAGACACTCTTCCCATATGGCACTATAGAAAGTGTTTCCAACACAATTTTATGGAGACAGATCCTGACCCAAATACATATATTATCTATATTTAGTCTTTCTAACCCCTTTAATAAAAACCAAATAACTTAGAAAATTAAGATAGTTTTGCAATATGCTGTAAATGACCCATAAAACCTGGATTCAAATCTTCTCTCTCTGGGCAGCAAGGTGGCTCAGTGCACAGATGGTAGGTCCTGGGTTTGAATATGACCTCAGATACTTCCTAGCAGTATGACCCTGGGCAAGTCACTTCATCCCAAATGCCTAGCCCTTACTGCTCTGCTTTGGAACCAATACTTAGTATTGATTCTTAGACAGATAGAGGTTTAAAGAAAATTCTATCTTTCCTTCTTTCTACTTGTGTGATCCAGAGCATGACAGGGTAAGAGGAGTCATTCGGGCAAGATGATCTCTAAGTTGCCTTCTAAAAACAGCAACTGACCATTGTGTTTACAGAACAGTTTCTATGCATCGTCTCATTTAAGTCTCATAATAACCCTCTGAAGTACTATGGTCAGATTGTCAATCCATGAGCATTTAGTAATCACCTACCATGTGCCAAGCACTATGCCAAGCAATGGGTATACAAAGGAAGATTTTTAAAAAATGATTCTTACCTTCAAGAAGCTGTTGTGTGACAACATACAAACAATTACATTCAAAGAAGATACATATAGGAGAAAATAAAGAAAATCAACAGCAGGAAGGACAGCATTAAGGGAGATCAGGAAAGTCTTCCTGTAGAAGGTGAGATTTTAGCTAGGGCTTGTAGGGAGACAGGGAGGAGGCAGAACATTCTAGACATCAAGGACAGGCAGTGAAAATGTTGCAATATTATCCCCATTTTACAGATGAGAAAACTGAGACTCAGTGAGGTTAGTTGAATTACTTAGTCATACAGCTCATAAGTGTTAGAGGCAGGATTTGATCTCAGGTCTTGCTGCCTGAGTCCAGGTCTCTATCCACTAAGCCACCAGCTGTCTCACCAGATTGAGATTCTTTTCTAGCTTAATCCTATAATGCTGTAATTAGCCTCTCAGAAGCAGTAACATGATTTTTATGCCAAATCCAAAGCCCAGTAGAACTACATATGTGATCTAAAAGAAAATTACACTCTTCTCTTTATGACCAGGAGAAAATGATATTTTAAGAACAAAACTGTGAATTTTATGAAAAGTAGTGCTGTCCTACTATTTGTAGCTTATCAAAATGAGAACAGGATTTTCGAAATGGCAAGAAAATGGGTTGAAAATACTAAGGGTCCTTTTTTAGAGTGTTCCAATTGCTTTTTTAATACCCAAATTTCATCTTGCAATGGAAGTGGAAGATAGTCAGAACTGGTCGTCCTCCATCATAATGGCTAAACCCAAATTGTTGGTAAAAATCCAATAAAGTCAAAGAAATATTGTTACCAAAATAATTCATAGATTCATGTTAAATTAGAGGAGTAGAAGAAGGATGTTTCAGGTGAAGAGGGAAAACATAGCTAAATCATGGCAGAAAAGAGGAAAAAATGCTTGTTGACTTGACTAAAATGTGAGGACTAAACACCAGATAACTCTCCCTGGCCTTTGGTTTCTATGTCAACGTATCATCATTTCTTCTGAGAGGAGCTTTATGGTTAGGCTACCATCTTGTAACACTGAGTAGGCAATTTTCCCAACCAAGACACAAAAATATATGTGATATGGTAGGAAAAAAGCCTAGATTTCAAGGCACAGGACCCAGGTTCAAATGCTGATTCTATTATATATTATTGATGTGACTTTAGGGCAAATCATTTGAATACTCTGAACCTTAGTTTTCTCTTCTATAAAATGAGGTGGTTGGACTAGATGACCTCTCAAGTGCCTTCTGGAGCTAATCCATGATCCTATCCATGTGACTATAGTCAAATCCCTTTCCCTCTGAGCTCCAACAAATTCTGCAAAGGGATTAACCAAATATAACTTATTTAGGCTAACAAAATCCCTCTTTTCCTCTCTGTCTCTTCCTACCCTACTCCATCCTTTCCCCCTTTCTCTATCCCTTTCTCCTTCCCTTTCTCTTCTTTCTTTTCTTCCCTCCCCCCACCACACATATGGGGAAATAAATGTATGTATGAAATCTCTGACGTCATCTTGGCAGGAAACTCCTGGCATGGAAACCTTATACCAAGGCAGATGTCCAACTCATCTGTAACTAATAGTTCTAGAAAGTTACTTGTGGGCACTGAGATTAAATGAGACTAAATGAGACACTGCTCTGAACTCGGTCAGGTGACCCCCCCCCCCATTTTCACCCCTCCTTGAGTCACATACCACCTGCTATAAATAAAGTATAAAAATCCCCAGAATTCATGCCTTTGAGGAGGCAGTCTACACATTTGAGCCTGCCTCTTAACCATTCAACATTCCCGTCTAAATTAATAAATTTCTCTTTTATTTTTAAGCTAAATTTTGGAGTCTTACATTCTTGCAAAGGGTACCCATCCTGAACCCCAGGGGTTCACCTCAAGCCTCCCACAACAAAATGAGCTAGAGAAGAAAATGGCAAACCACTCCATTATCTTTACCAAGAAAACCCCAGATGGGGACCCAGAAGAGTCTGAAATGATTAAACAACAAAAGCAACAAAAGTGTCAAACAGATGGCCCACAATATTCTCAAGTGCCACTTAACTAGATTAAAATGAAGTTTCTGATTTTGCTTAATGAATAAACAAAGAAATATGTAAACATGTATGGTTTTCTAAGTCAATTTGCAGCCCAGGGATCTTTGTGTAAGGTGAAGTGGCCCCCATTTCTATTTGAGTTAGACACCTCCACTATACAACAAAGGAGACTGAGAGTTTCTAATTCAAATAGAAATGAAACCCAGAAGCTGCTAATTGGCTTAGAAAACCACAAATTGGCATTATCTACCTGGCATTGTCTTTTTATTTATTTCATTAGCCATTTCCCAATTACATTATTATCTGGCTTAGCTGGCTAAACTCAGGAGTTTTTTCAGTTGTATATGACATCTCTGTAAGTAAACAGTCTTTAAGAGAGAATATAGATGAAAATTTCATCATTTTTTGGCCACCCTTGTGATAAATCTCTTTAAACTTACACCTTGGATGATAGATATAAATAGCATTCTACCAGACCCATATTCACTGCAGAAATCAGAAAAAAATGGATTGCTTGAACAAAAGTTGGTTGTTTAAATTCAGATAGATGGGAGATAAATGTATTTATTTTTCTACATGCTCCCAATTCTATAGTCTTAAAACACTAAATATAAGCTACAGGGCATGCCAATAGTAGCAAAAAACACAGGGCTCCTGTAAGGTTTAAATTAAGGGTTTTGAAAAAATGAGAGAGCAGCTTTTAATAATTTAAGTTTTAATGAGAATATAGTAGAGTCGTAAATTAATATTATCCCTTTAAGCCAGAGAAAAGAAAACTTTTAGCAGCTTTTAACAATTAATAATTTAGTTTAATTAAAATAGAGATAGTAAAAGAATGTAGTAAAAGGAATATAGTAAAGAAGAGAAATATAGGAAAGTGGTAGAGAATGAAAATTTCCTAATGTCCATACTAGTTATCCTATAGCTGCCTATAACTACTATCTAAAACTGCCTTATCTACCTATAACTGCCTGTAACTACCACTAATAACAACTACCCCACAAAGTTCCAACCCAATCCAGCCCAATCAAAACCAACCCAATCAGTGTTTAATACAACTCCAATTAGGTCTGTCAACGAAGACCAGCCACCTTCCAAAAAGTTTAAGGAAGGGAAAAAAACTTAACAGCCCAAACCAAAAGCCAAAAAGCCTCTAAAGGCCAAAGCCAAAAGCCCTCTCAGTAAGCTCAGGCCCACCTTTATATTCCAGCAACTAAACACCAACCACCAACTAATCACCAACCCACACTACCAGCAACCAACCCCCCAACGACCAACTGACACCCAGCAGCCAACTTCCCCACAATTGATAGACCACAATTGTCAACAACTGATAGCCCACCAACTCACGCTTGGCCCAGCAGAGGGCTCCCTGGTTTCTACTTCTTGTCACTGTAGCCTGGTTAATCCCTACACATCTCTATAGTAAGATTGTGAAGGTGGAATTAACTCTCCCCTGCCCATTTTTAGGTTTAATCACCAGAAGCATATATACTCCACTTATCCTTAAGTGGAAGAGGTCTGTGATTCACATGTACAAAAGTGAGTGAAGAATCAGAACCCACTGACTTCCCCCTGGGCACTCCTAAGAAAATGTATAGACTATAATTGGTCCACATAAATTGGGAAGAAGCCACAGGGTGTGATGAAAGGAATGGTCTTTAAAAGTGGCAAGAAATTCCTGTGACCATGTCTTTTGCCTTCAACTTGACCCTAGAGGAGTTCTGGCTGAGGACTGCTTTCTATTTTCTATTAGGACTACCATATGGGTGAGTGAAAAAAGTTAACCTCCTTTCCCTGGCTTGTTTTGGAGGTACTAACCTCTGGAGAGGTCCCTCATCTTGGAAGAGGCCTCATGGCTATAATCCTTGTTTAATTTACCTCTGATCCCCCTTTGCTGGGGCATCTTAAGCCCTGCCTGGTTTGGACCAGGCTGGAGTAAATATCTACTCTCTGATTTTCTTACTTTTGCTCTTTCTCCTTTTGTAAATAAACTACCATAAAAAGTCATTTGGAATTGAGTAATATTCCTGGTGACCACATCCTTATAAATTTAGTCAAACCCTTTAATATTTTACCCCTTATATTCTGGCCCTTACATTTTGGCTGACCACATAGGTTGTGACAAACATCCTCAATCTCCCTCAATTTTCTTGACTTTTCCTTCACTTTTATTGCTATCCTCAAGTCAGCCTTTTAATAGCTGATTCTAAGTCTATGATTCATAGCTGCTGGACAAGGTAAGTTCAGGGGTTTGTTTTCTCTTTTTCTCCTTAAAATAAATTTTAAAAAACAGCTGAAAATTACCTTGCCAGCAGTAAACTGAAGCTGGCTGTTTTTCCTTACCCAGTAGCAAGTGGGCTGCTTTGTTCCTTAGAAAAAAACTAGTAGGGAAGATCACACCTGGGGAAAAGCTTCCACTCAGCCATTTGTTATTAGAGAGAGTAATTGTTAAGCTGAAATAACAAAGTTTTAGCCTTTTTTGTTCCTACTGGGAATCTACTTTCCCTTTTCCCAAGCCCTACTTGTCTCTAGAATTAACTTAAGTGAGAAGTGATACCTGGAGAGATTAGTCAGGAAGAGTAGTTAAAGTAACAAAAAACTGGTCTTTCTTTTTACCCTAAGAGGCTTTTAGAGCCCAGATAAGGAAAAAAATAATTTACAAAAACTCTTTTTGTCCCAGGCCAACTCAGAAGAGCAGTGTTTTGCCCAAGGAAGGAAGCACATAATCAAACCCTTTAATATTATACCTCTTACATTCAGACTCTTACAAGAGGACCTCCAGGTCCCCCATTAAATTAAAAAAGGAATAAAGAATTCCTTTTCAAACCTCTGAGTCATTAAAAGGAAAACATCAGCAGAAAATTGAAGAAAAAGTCCATTGAGATTGAGTCTATTCTGACTAAAACTTCCATCTTCCTGGGACATGATTTTTAAAAAATATCTTACTTGCAAATTTTCTTTTGCTTCCTTTCTTTTTCTATTCTGCTTTGGTTAATTATTTCTTAAATGCCATGAAGCCAGGGAAACTAACTAGGGTGGGAAAGCTTAGTCTTGATTCTGAAAAACTGAATGAATAAGTTCTCTTTCTGAATGGGATGGTGGCCATCAGATAAGATCCTCTGAGGGGTAGATGTTGCCAGCTGGCCAAGATCTCTGACAGCTGTATTGAATTTTAGCCCTATCTGTGACTCCCTCCCTCCTTGGCTTTGAGAAAGTTAGCTCTCATTCAGTGCCTCAGAACTATGGAATGAACTTGGCTATCCAACCACAATATGACTTTATCAGCTCTCTTCGAGGGCTCAATAGTTCACTTTTTACTAATGACTTTGATAAAACCAAGGATGATGAATTAACAAATCAAATAGCTGAAGCCAAGCCCTAAAGTCTGATTCATTGAATCTTAGCTAGGAAAGAGAGTCATCTGGAGAGAAAAATTATGAATTGTTCACTTCCCCTAGAAACCTACATTCCATATTTTTAAAGTGAAAACAAAATAGATAAAAAACTACAATGCTTTGAACAAACCACATCTAAAATACAGACCGAGATCTTCATGTGAAACACAACACAATCATAGAATAGTTTACGGATATTGTGGTACTATGGCACAGTGGAAAGCCTGTTAGATTTAGAATCAGAGGACCCAGGTTCATATTCTGACTGCCATTTACTGCTTGCATGGCCTTGGTGGCAGAAAGTTCCCCAGTGGATAGAACACTGGGCTTAGAGTCAGGAAAATTTGAGCTTAAATCTGGCCTCAGATACTTATTGACTGGCTGACTCTGGGCAAGTCATTCAACCTCTGTTTGCTTCAGTTTCTTCAACTATAAAATGGAGATCCCAGTGTTGTGAAGATCAAATGAGATAATTTTTGTTAAGCACGCTTGGTGCTTAATAAGTGCTTTTTTCCTTCCTGCCTGCCTTCTTTCCTTTCTACTTTCTTCCCTTCCTTCCTTTCTTTTTTCTTTTCTTTATTCCTGCCTCCCTCACTTCCTTTCTTACTTTTTTCTTCCCTCCCTCCTTCCTTCCCTTCCTTATTTCCTTCTTTCTTTCCTTTCTTCCTTCCTTCCCTCCCTCCCTTCCTTCTCTCTTTCTTTTTCTCTTCTGTTTCTTTCCTTCTTTCCTTCCTTCCTTTATTCTCTCTTACCTTCTGTTATTTTACCACTCTGAGACTCCATTTCATCCAGTATAAAATGAGGGGATTGGACTAGATCTCTAAGTTCTCTTTCAGCTCTAATTATGTAATCCTACTAATAGAATTATAGAATCTTGAACTTTAAGAGGCTTTCTAATGTCCCTTTGAGTTCATTTGATATTTTAAGTTACAATAGTTTTTCAATTTGGGTGTTTTTTAATAGACCCACAGAAATAACTTCTTGTTATTTCTTGTATAGATATGAAGGGTTGGAGGTATATTTGGCATTAACTGTTATCTACCCCAATATATTTTGTTTTCTAGTTCCAAAGAACCTAGAATCAAATTTTCCCAACTCCAGTATGACACAGACTCAAATAAATGGGTGATAGAGCTAAAGTTGTTATAAACTAAATGAAGTTCATCTATATATTCACATAATGCCCTTGCCTCTTAACCCATTGTGGAGTTAAACTTACATAGCTTTCTCAGTGTTTGGACAATTAACATGCACAAGCCATTTCTGCTCTGGGAGGTTAAGGATTAAGGTTTAGGAGACTGCTGCCATCATAGTGTCCTTTTTTAAAATGTACATTTTTTTTAAAGTGGCAGTTGGAACTTTCTGTAATAGCAAAGAAGTGGAAACAAAGTTGATGTCCATGGATAGGAGCATGGCCAAAGCATCTGACGTGCATGAATGTAGTGGAATTATTAGTGCACCTTAAAAAATGATTAATATGAAGAAAAGAAAGAAGCATGATAAAACTTGTATATAACTGTGCCAAGTCAAGCAGTTCTGGGAAAGCAATATATATACACTGAAAAAATCCTATCCACACTGGGTGTAGGTGAGGCAAAAAAAACACACACACAAAAAAAAACAGAGGCACATTTATTTTAAAAAAAATTAATTGGGAACCTCTTCAAAAGAGGCATTGAAAGTAATATTTCTATCTCTGTCTTTCTCTGGGGTTTGCTCTCAATGTTCATTCATTTTGGGGGGAAAAAGTATATAGTAATCACTCTTGGTTTTTAAAACTACAAACCACAAATAAACTATCCAGGGGGCAACTAGGTGGCTCAGTGGATTGAGAGCCAGGCATAGAGATGGGAGGTTCTGAGTTCCAATCTGGCCTCAGACGATTCCTAGCCATGTGACCCTGGGCAAGTCACTTAACTCCCCATTGCCCAGCCCTTACCACTTTTCTGCATTGGAAACAATAGACAGTATTGGTTTTAAGACAGGAGATAAGAGTTTTTATAAAATAATAATAATAATAAAATAAACTATCCATTATCCCTCCTAACTCAACACAGAGCTCTCTCTTTTCACAAAGGAAAGTTAAACAAAACCAAAAGAAATAGTGGCTATGCAGGACAACATATTTAATATCCAACACCTTAACCAGGGTTAGGTTCTCTCTCCTTTCATTCTTCAGAATGGAGTTGACCCACAGAGCTAGAAAATATCTGATTATCCAATTAGAAAATGCAGGCTTTTAATTAAAGCATAAGAATCCACTCCGGGCTAGTCATCTGAGACAAGTGATTAGAAATGAATAGGAACAGAATGTGTAGATAAAGAAGGTGATCATCTGCTCCCAGGCACTCCGAGGTTTAATAAAGAAAGCCATCTTACTCAAGATGGATACTCAAATAGGTCAGTTCATAGATGGACTATTGGATGCTCAATACTACAATAACTATTCTCTGAGCTTCTGGCATTTCCCACTTCAACACTCCCCAATCAATTCAACAAGGTCTTATTAAGCACTTACTATCTGCAGGCCACTGTGCCAGATACCAGGGATGCAAAAAGATAAATTAAAACAAAAAAACAAAAAAACAGTTCCTGGACCAATATTGGAACAAATAGACTCTAATTTGATGAACAGATTAAAAAATACAGCCTCCGTTGTATGGATGTCTTTTGTTTTTACACATTTCCTAGTATTTCCCCAAACCCAAACAGAACCCTCTTTTTATCACAAATTTAAAAATCTAACCTGACACAGGGACCTTGTTCAAGGGAATATTTGCTATTCTTGTACCCCTGCCACCCCAGGAAGATAAAATACAATATAATTCCAGAAAGGAGGAAGATTTAAAAACGGACGTTTATTGATCATCTGCCACAAATGCCTGACTCGTTGTTAGTTGGACTATTTGTTGTGATTATTTTGAACCTCTAGGATTTTTTGTACCTGTTCTTCCCACTGTACTTTCTCCTTTTCATTGTAATTAGTGGCGCATTTTTTCCACCACCAGAGGTCAGCAAACCGCTGCCCACACAGGCTGAAGCCTGCCCACTGCCCATTTTGGTATAACCCAGATGGCTCTCCACAACGGGGCCTCCGCCGTACTTTGCCAACCCCCGCTTTAGACAGGAGCCCCCCACTCAAAAGCAGGGGCTGCCGGACTGCTGCTGTTTTAAACAATAAGCTCTCTGTGTACCCACAGCGCTCAGCATTGCGTCTGACCCACGGGCAGCCCTTAAATGTCAGGGGATCGACTCCATCCTTTTGCTCTTCCAGGATCCATTAAGACGGAGATCATGGCTTGGGCTTCTTTAGTGTACAGACAATTAGGGGGCCTCCCGGATGTCCTCTAAAAAGAAGCAGACTGCCTGGCACTTTAACAGTCCCCAGATAATCCGTTTAGCTAATTATTCTCTGAAGAGGTAAGTTGGCTGCCAGCCACCTACTGCAACAAGGCTGTTTTCTGCAACTGCTACTTTCTGCTTATATACCATCTTAGACAATGCAGATTTAGAGAATTTTTGAGGAATTGTTCTCTAAAAAATGATTACTTTCTATTTTTCAGGGAGGTGTTTTTTATGTATACATACACACACATGTATAGACATATGTATGGTGTTCAGTCATTTCTGTTGTGTCCAACTGTTCATGACCTAATTTAGGGTTTTCTTGGCAAAAACCCTGGATGATCTGCCATTCCATTCTCCATCTTATTTGGCAGATGAAGAAACTGAGGCAGATGAAGAACCGTCTAAGACAGGATTTGAACTCAGAATGATGAGTCTTCCTGACTCCAGACTCAGCACTTTATCCACTGTGCCACCTTTATAACTAGTGAAAAAGAAAAATGTGAGGGGAAAATATTTTTGTAATTTCTATGCATTTCACATAGCCTGCCAACAATTCAGATACTTTTCTCCCTCCCTTCTCTCCATTCTCCCTCCTCCCCCTCCCCATTTCCCTCCTTCCCCCCTCCTTATCTCCCTTCTCTCTCCCCATCTCCCTCCCTTCCTCTTCCCCATCTCCCTTCTCTCTCCCCATCTCCCTCCCTTCCTTTTCCCTATCTCCCTTCCCTCTCCCCATCTCCTTTCTCTCTCCCCATCTCCTTTCTCTCTCCCCCATCTCCCTCCCTTCCTCTTCCCTATCTCCCTTCTCTCTCCCCATCTCCTTCCCTTCCTCTTCTCCATCTCCCTTCTCTCTCCCCATCTCCCTCCCTTCCTCCTCCCCATCTCCCTTCCCTCTCCCCATCTCTCTCTCACATGCTTTGAAGCACCAATAGCTTTAACCAGTCCTCCTCAGAGCTGTTCCTTTGTTTTGCTTTAAATCAAAATGACTCTCTGCAAAGTAAAGTAAGAGCTATGAGCTAGTGGTGGTGAGTTGCCTAGATTGACATTGCCCCATGCCAAGGACCCTATTCCAAAATTCAGCGATAATCAATGCCCTGCCGCTTTCCAGGGCTCTAGCTGCACAGGCCAGACCCATTCCCATCTGCAAAACTGCTAGTGTGAACCAGATGGCTGCTTTTGTGCAGCAAGATGGTGGGAGAGAAAGGCAGCAAGAGAGATGGGGCCAAACATAGTACTGTACGTAGATGGGAATGAGACAGGACAAACGGGAAGCATCCCACAATCCCTCACGCACCTAAATTTAGATGCCGTTTAAAATGTGGGAGAACTGAACTCAAAATTGCCGCAGCTGCTATATTTGCACCCTCTCTCAGTTTCCATGTGTTTTTTCTATGCGTTTTGGTGTTTTGCTTTTTGTTTTCAAATTCCCTGCCTGACTTCTGTTTCTAATTAAACTGTATTTGAAAATAAAAAATAAAAAAATAATTAAACTATTTGTCCCTTTTATGATTTTCTAATGATTTTTACCATATATGCAGATTTTTAACAACTTTAATTATTCATTTAATAAATATTTATGGGTGTCAACTAGGGCTGAATGATCAAAATTTGGGGTAAACACAGTACCTTGCTTTCAAGGAGCTTACAGTCTAGAAAGAAGACAACCACAAATACCTATTACAATAGCCTTCTTCCTGATTTAAGTGTGTACACCAGAAGCATGGTACAGTGGAAAGAGGACTAGATTTAGAGTCAAAAGATCTAAGCTCAGATTTCACTTTGGTTACTACCTATGTGAGTTTGAGCAAGTCATTCAATCCTTCTGGCCTCTGTTTTTCCATCTGTAAAATGGGGAGAGTGGACTAATTGATGGTAGTGATGAAGCATTTGTTAAACATTTACTATGTACCAGACATTATGCTAGGGCGGCTAGGTGGCACAGTGGATAGGACCCTGGACTTAAAATCAGGAAGACTCATCTTCGTGAGTTCAAATCCAGCCTCAGACACTTATTAGCTGTTGTGACCCTAAGCAAGTCACTTAACCCTGTTTGCCTCAGTTTCCTCATCTGTAAAATAAGCTGAAGAAGGAAATGGCAAACCACTCTTGGATCTTTGCCAAGAAAACCCACTTTGGTCATGAAGAGTAGTACATGACTGAACAAGACAATACTGCGCTGAGTGCTGGGGAAACAAATACAAGAAAGCAAAACATCTGCCATCAAAAAGATTATATTTTAACAGGGACACACAACACATCATCAGGTGGGTATACCTTGGAAGTGATAATTAACCTGGTCACGGACAAGAAAAGGTGAAAATTCACCTGTCAGAGCCTGGTGTGGCTCCAGGGTCAGAGTCCAAGATTCCATTGAGATAGGGATGTGGAGGTCAAAGAGAATGGCCAGAGTACAAGTGGCCTGGTTTGGGAATGATGGCCAGGAAGGCTTTGAGATCCCTTCCAGCCATGACCCTCCCCTCTCCCTTTTATGGATCTGAAGCAACCCCAGGGTAATTCTTACCTAATTCAGTTTCCCAAAGGGAAAATATAGAATGAGGGGAGACAAATGATGCCGTTTCATCAGGAGCCTATGAAGAACTGGAACCAGGATTTGTTCTCTTTTCCTTTTCAGACTCTGAGGATGTTCTGAACTTCTCTATTTCTGTCAAGGGACCACTATCTATCTAGTCACCCAGGTCTGAAATCCTGGTATCACCCTTGATTCTTTTTTTTTTACTTTTAATATTCATTTATTAGTTTAATACACATTATTAATGTCTTCTCTATAAGTTTCTTAAATCCAGACAATAAACAAACAAAATATCAAAGCCTAATTTAGATTGATCGACCTTGATTCTTGCTCACCCTGCATATCCAATCCATTGTCTTCGCCTATAATTTATTTCTCCACATCTCTAAAATATGTCACCTAATCTCCATTCACATAAGCTACCTCCCTAGTTTAGATATTCATCAAGTTTCATCTGGACTCTTGTAAAAAGAAAAAAAAATTTTTTTAAGCTTCTAAATAGAACAGTTGGACTTGAAGTCAGGAAGACCTACATTCAAATCCCATCTCAGACTTTCTAGCTATGTCACTCTGGGCAACTCACTTTAACTTTTCTCAACCTCTTTTTTCTCATTCATAAAATTAGAGATTCAATGACCTCTAAGATCCTTTCCAGCTCTCAAACTATGATCCTATGTCATCAAGACTCTCTCCACTCCAGTCCATCCTCTGCAAAGCTGCTAATGGGTTTTTCTAAAATGAAGATCTAGGGGGCAGCTGGGTAGCTCAGTGAATTGACAGCCAGGCCTAGAGACTGGAGGTCTTAAGTTCAAATCTGGCCTCAGACACTTCCCAGCTGTGTGACCCTGTGCAAGTCACTTAACCCCCATTGCCTTGCTCTTACCACTCTTCTGCCTTGGAGCCAATATACAGTACTGACTCCAAGATGGAAGGTAAGGGTTATAAAAATAAAACAAAATGAAGGTCTAACCCTATAATCTTCTCTGCCATTAATAAATTCCAATTGGCTACCTATTTCTTTAAGGATTACATATAAACCCTCTGTTTGGAATTTGAGGCTATTCATAACTTGGCTATTTTTCTAGTCTTCCTGTACATTTTTCCCCTCTATGAATTCTATAGGTCAGCTATATTGGACTACACAGTAGCACCTCATGAACTCAGTGCACATGAAAATTCATGCATATGATTGGTGAACAAAAAAATTTTTAAAGCATATATATATAATCCAGATCAAATTGTTTACCATTTCCAAGAAAGGGGAGAAAAGAGAGGGAGGGAAACAATTTGGATCTTATAATTTGGGGAAATGTATGTTGAATATTGTTATTACATTTAATTGGGAAATAAAATAAATTTGAATTAAAAATTAAAGTAAAAATTAAAAATAAAGGCAGAAAAATACATAAAATAAACAATTTTAATTATGAGCTAAATCATGCCATTTTCCCAAGAGTAGTAAAGTCTTGCAACAAGTTTCCCAATTTTGTTTATTCTTCTTCTAAGAGGTGCTACAGTGAGTCATTACATTGTTTTGCACTCAACATTAGTTCTCACTTGTAATAAGTTGTGTACACGTTGGAATGTGCTTCTCTTTGTTTTGTTAACGCTATTTAGTTATTAATAATGGCCCCAAAGTACAAGAGCTGATAGCTCTGATAAGCCTAAGAAAAGTCATAAAGTGCCTTGGTATGTTCATATAAGAAATACTTACTAAATAATGGAGTTTGCTATTATGTGGATCAATATCATATTGATTTATTTATGTACATGTTTCCTACTGATTAAAGTTTTGTTTTTTTGTTCCATTTTTATCTTTGTATTCCCAGAGGCTATCATAGTGCCTGATATAAAGTGGTTATTTAATAAATGCTCATCGAATCGAATTCAGAAAGTCAGAAACTTTAAGCATTATAATTACTGAATATAATACAATAATAATTCAATTCAACAAATGTTTATTAAAAGAGAGGAAACAGACTACAGATAGAAAAATCAATTATGAAGCTATTGGAATATTTGATGGGAAAGGTAATAAAGGACTGAATTATGGTGGCAACAATGGAAGTGGAGAGAAGTCAGTGAATTTGAAGGAATTTATCTGAGTAGAACTGGCAAGACTTGACAACTGTTTGGATAAGAGGAGTCTGGGAGAGAGGAGTCAAGGGTGACTACAAGATCCTTAACCAGGAAAACTTTACTTGGTATATATATATAAATATATATATATGTGTGTGTGTGTGTGTGTGTGTGTGTGTGTGTGTGTGTGTGTGTTAGAAAGAGGGGGTGATTTTGCAGTGGTTCCCAAACTTTTTTGGCCTACCACCCCCTTTCCAGAAAAAAATATTACTTAGCGCCCCTGGAAATTATGAAACTATTTATTGAACTCAGAATAGAATGTAATACAAAAAAAAAGTGTGGCCATCACTGTCTCCCTGGATTGCTGCAGCACTCACCAGGGGGCAGTAGTGTCCACTTTGGGAATCACTGTTTTAGAGGAAAACACTTTGAGTTCTGTTTTTAGTATGTTGAGGCGGAAGCGAGGGGAAGGTCTCCCTAAGATTTACAGAGCAAGAGTCAATCATTCTGGAGAGCAATTTGGAAGTATGCCCAAAGAACCGCAAAATTATGCATACCCTTTGACCCTAAAACACCACTACTAGAGATTTTTTTTTTTAACAAAAAGGACCTATATGTACAAAAATATTCATAGCTACTCTTTCTGTGGTGGCAAAGAATTGGAAATTGAGGACATATCTATCAGCTGGGGAATGGCTGAACAAATTGTGGCATATGATTGCGATGGAAAATACTATTGTGCTATAAAGAATGATGAGCAGGATGCTTTCAGAAAACCATGGAAAGTCTTATATGAATTGATGCAAAGTGAAAAGAGCAGAACCAGAATATTGTACTCAGTAACAATAATATTGTACAATAGTCAATTGTAAATGACTTTGCTATTTTCAGCAATACAATGATCCAACACAGTTCCAAAGGACTTAAGATGAAAAATGCTATCCACTGCCAGAAAAAGAACTGAAGGAATCTGAACATAGATCAAAGCATACTTTTTAAAACTATTTTTCTTGTGTTTCTTTTTTGGTTCGTATTTTCTTTCACAACATGACTAATATGAGGAAAAAAGAACTGGCGGTGAGGGAGGGTGTGCTGTCAACCTCCAGAGAAAGAATTGATGGAGTTTAAATGCAAATGAAAGCATACTAATTTTTCACTTTATTTTCTTCGTGGTTTTTTTTAAATGTGTCTTCTTCCACAACATGACTAATATGGAAATATGTTATACATGATCACACATGTATAAATTATCAAATTTCTTACTGTCTGAAGGAGTGAGGAGGGGAAGGAGAGAATTTGGAAGTCAATTTTTAAAAAAAGATTGCTAAAAAGTATTCATGCATGTAATTGAGGAAAAATTATTATTAACCCCCCCAAAGATTTACAAAGTGATATATATGTACATATATGTACACATATATTCTCATGTGATTTCTCACAAAAACTCACAAATTCCTTACAAAAAAAGAGACAGATACTACAGGTATTATTATCCCCATTTTGCAAATGAGGAAATTGAGATTTTGAGGGGCTAAGTGATTTACCTGTGGGTCACATTGCTAGTATCAGAGTCAGGATTTGAAATTAGGTCCTCAGGCTCTAAGTCCTATATTCTATTCACTGTGCCCTTTTGCCTATAGAATTAGAATGAAAGGTATAACATAGACTTGCTTTTGATAAATCCCAGATTACAAAACACACAGGAAAGAGAATTACTATTTCAAAGACATGTACCTTAACCTTCACCACAACAAATTCCAAATGCCTCAATAATCTAAATATTTTTGTCATCAAAATGTTAAAATGAATTGAATCATCTCTCTCCCAATGGTAGGAAAAGGAAGATTCTTAACTTTTAAACTTGGATATCTCCATCAAAGTCCTACTCCCATGGTTCATCAATGTGTAGAGGTGGTCCTAGGTTTTCAAAGATTTTATCAGCAGAGTACAAACTCTCCTAGCTCATAGCTAGTAGAAAGAAGGCTTCAAGCACATTCACTGTGACATTCTCTATGCCTGCTCTCCAAAAACCAGCTGAGCTCATCACCAACAGGCTTGGTGCCCAACGTTCAATCCCTAGATGATGAATTCTCTGTCCTTGTTGATCAATCTAGTCAAGAAATAAAAAATTATAGGAGATAAAATAGACAGATTAAATAATCTATTTTAAAATTCCTTCCTGGGGGTGGGAGGAGGGGAGGGAAAGAACATGAATCATGTAACCATGGAAAAATATTCTAAATTAATTAATTAAATAAAATTTGCAAATCAAAAATATAATAAAATAAAATAAAATTCCTTCCTGGCCCAACTCACTGTCCAGTCTTATCCATCAGTTGCCTTGCCTACTTCCAGGGAACTCCACCCTGAGATTTGCTCACTGACTAGCAAGTCCTAGCCAAATCACCATTTCTTGAGAAGCCATAACTATGCTACCCATTTCACTCCACCTCATCTCACTCTACAGACTGTGCCACCTCCCCACCAGCCTTCCCTTTCAGGTAACCACTTATGTTTTATCTTTCTTTATTAGAATTTAAGCTCCTTACGAGTAGAGACCCTTTTGTTTTCTTGCATATGTATCCCTAGTTCCTAGCCCAGTCCCTGGCACACAGCAAGGGCTAAATAAATGCTATATCTCTCTATTTCAACAAATATTTTTTGTTTTCAACAAAAATTACTTTGTGACAGATACCATGCTGGGCATTGAGGATATAACAACAAAAACATAAGAGTCCTGACATGAAAGGGCATTTATCCTATTGGGAAAAAAAACAACAGATAAAGTTACAGAAAATATATACAGAGTAAATATAATGTAATAGGGATTGGGGGAAAACACTAACATTTGGGAGATCAAGAAAAAAAAACTTCCTATAGAAGCTGGTACTTGAACCAGATTTTATTTTATTTTTTTAAAGTTTTCTTTATTTTATTCTAATAACAAATTTACACGTTTTCCAAGGTTACATGATTCATGTTGTCTCTCTTCCCTCTTCTCTCCCTGCTCCTATAGTTGACAAGCAATTCTACATGTCAATGGGCTATACATGTATTATCACTCAAAACTCGTTTCCATATTATTCATTTTTATAATAGAGTAATCTTTTAAAACCAAAACCCCAAATCAAAACCTGTATAAACAAGTGATAAATCATATATTTTCTTCTGCATTTCAACCTCAACGCTTGAACCAGATTTTAAAGGAAGCTAAGGATTTTAGGAGATGGCAGAGAGGAGGAAAAGAAAAGGAATGGGAATAAACATGCACAGGTATACATCAGAGATATGGTGGGTTCAGTTCCAGATCACCTCAATGAAGCAAATATCACAATAAAGCAAGTCACATGAATGTTTTGATTTCCCAGTGCACATAAAGGTTATGCTTACACTATACTATAGTCTATTAAGTATGCAATAATATATATTTTTTAAACCCTTAACTTCTGTGTATTGGCTTATAGGTGGAAGAGTGGTAAGGGTGGGCAATGAGGGTCAAGTGACTTGCCCAGGGTCACATAGCTGGGAAGTGTCTGAGGCCGGATTTGAACCTAGGACCTCCCATCTCTAAGCCTGACTCTCAATCCACTGAGCTACCCAGCTGCCCCACAATAATATATTTTTAAAAACAGTGTGCAGGGGAGCTGGGTGGCTCAGTGGATTGAGAGTCAGGCTTAGAGATGGGAGGTCCTAGGTTCAAATCTGGCCTCAGACACTTCCCAGCTGTGTGACCCTGGGCAAGTCACTTGACCCCCATTGCCTAGCCCTTACCACTCTTCTGCCTTGGAACCAATACAGAGTATTGATTCCAAGATGGAAAGTAAGGGTTTAAAAAAAAAACCAACAAAAAAACAGTGTGCATACTTTAATTTAAAAATACAGTAAATAAAAAATACACCAATGGGGGGAAGTTACATTCTAGAGACTTCTGTGATAGGGGAAAATCCACGAAGTAGTGGCATTGCTGCCAGAAGCCTTAGAAGGTGCAGAATGTTTAGGTGGCATAGTGCTTGAAATAAATTCATAATATAACATTATTTCATAATATTCATAACAAAATTCACAATATTATATTATATAAAAATAAATTTTACAAAAACTTCACAAAAACAACACTGCAAAGCAACACTACACACAGGGATCAGACATGGATGTGAAGTAGACAAGTAGAGACACTGAACATATGGGCACAGTGCCGGAGAGCAAACAGACCAATGCTACAGTCACTGAACCAATCAGCATCCAGGATATAGAACATAGCCCTGTGGTTGGTCACCTTTCATTCCATCAGCCAATAGTGTGCCATGTACAATCTCATGTTGGCAAACTTGTGCAAACAAGGGGTAGTGGCATGCTGCATTTCCATTGTGGATATTCATTCACAAAATCCCAGATGGGGACAGCTGGGTAGCTCAGTGGAGTGAAAGTCAGGCCTAGAGATGGGAGGTCCTAGGTTCAAACCCGGCCTCAGACACTTCCCAGCTGTGTGACCCTGGGCAAGTCACTTGACCCCCATTGCCCACCCTTACCACTCTTCCACCTATGAGACAATACACCGAAGTACAAGGGTTTAAAAAAAAAATCCCAGATACAGTGATCCTCAATACAGAACTATTTATATATATGTATATATATATATTTTTTAAACCCACGATACAGTGAAGCCACAATAAGTGGCAATAATCCACATAATATAGCGAGGGACAATTGTACTTTATCACTAAAAAAAGCTAACCATCATCTGAGCCTTTGAGTTATATGTAACCTTTTTGCTGTTGAAGGGCCTTGCCTCAGTGTGAAGGCTGCCAACTGACCAGGGTGGTGGATGCAGAAGGTTGGGGTGGCCGTGGCAATGAGACAATAAAGTTTGCAGCATCAATTGACTCCTCCTTTCACTTGAACACTTAGATGCTATTGTGGGATTATGAATTGGCCTAATTTCAATATTGTTGTGTCTCAGGGAATAGGGAGACCCAAAGGAAAGGAAGGAGACAGGGATTAGCCAGTTAGTGGAGCAGAGAGAAAATGTACACTTATCAATTAAGTTTGCCATCTTATAGAGGTGGGTTAGGTGGCACCTCAAAACAATTACAATAGTAACATCAAAAATCTCAGTCCACCATACACCAAGATAAATTCAGAATGGGTAAATGACATGAATATAAAGAGGGAAACTATAAAAAAATTAAGTGAACACAGAATAGTATACCTGTCAGATCTGTGGGAAAGGAAAGATTTTAAAACCAAGCAAGAGTTAGAAAAAATTAAAAAATGTAAAATAAATAATTTTGATTATATTAAATTAAAAAGCTTTTGTACAAACAAAAACAATGCAACCAAAATCAGAAGGGAAACAACAAATTGGGAAAAAATCTTTATAACAAAAAACTCTGACAGGGGTCTAATTACTCAAATATACAAGAAGTTAAATCAATTGTATAAAAAATCAAGCCATTCCCCAATCGATAAATGGGCAAGGGACATGAATAGGCAATTTTCACATAAAGAAATCAAAACTATCAATAAGCACATGAGAAAGTGCTCTAAATCTCTAATAATTAGAGAAATGCAAATCAAAACAACTCTGAGGTATCACCTCACACCTAGCAGATTGGCTAAAATGATAGCAGGGGAGAGTAATGAATGCTGGAGGGGATGTGGCAAAACTGGGATATTAATGCATTGCTGGTGGAGCTGTGAACTGATCCAACCATTCTGGAAGGCAATTTGGAATCATGCTCAAAGGGCTATAAAAGAATGCCTGCCCTTTGATCCAGCCATAGCATTGTTGGGTTTGTACCCCAAAGCGATCATAGATAAACAGACATGTACAAAAATATTTATAGCTGTGCTTTTTGTGGTGGCAAAAAACTGGAAAATGAGGGGATGTCCTTCAATTGGGGAATGGCTGAACAAATTGTGGTATATGCGGGTGATGGAATACTATTGTGCTCAAAGGAATAATAAACTGAAGGAATTCCATGTGAACTGGAAAGACTTCCAGGAATTGATGCAGAGTGAAAGGAGCAGAACCAGAAGAACATTGTACACAGAGACCAATACACTGTGGTAAAATAGAATGTAATGGACTTCTGTACCAGCAGCAATGCAATGACACAGGACAACTCTGAGGGATTTATGGTAAAGAACACTACCCACATTCAGAGGAAGAACTGCAGGAGAGGAAACAAAGAAGATAAACAATTGCTTGAATGCATGGGCTGAGGTGGACATGATTGGGGATGTAGACTCGAAACTACCACACCAATGCAATGATCAACAATTTGGAAATAGGTCTTGATCAATGACACATGTTAAAATCAGTGGAAACACACATCAGCCATGGGGGAGAGGGGGAAGTCGGGGGGTGAAGGGGAAAGTAAGAGCATGAATCATGTAACCATGTTAACTTTTCTAAGAAATAAAAATTATTAAATGAAAAAAACTCAGTCCACAGATCACTATAACAGATAAAAGAATAATGAAAAGGTTTAAGTATTATGAGGATTACAAAAATGTGACACAAAGGGGGCAGCTGGGTAGCTCAGTGGAATGAGAGTCAGGCCTAGAGACGGGAGGTCCTAGGTTCAAATCTGGCCTCGGCCACTTCTCAGCTGTGTGACCCTGGGCAAGTCACTTGACCCCCATTGCCTACCCTTACCAATCTTCTGCCTTGGAGCCAATACACAGTATTGACTCCAAGACGGAAGGTAAGGGTTTTAAAAAAAAAAAAAAAAAAAATGTGACACAAAGATACAATGTGAGCACATGCTGTTGGAAAAATGGGGCCTATAAACTTGATTGATGAATGGTTGCCACAAACCTTCAATTTATTTTATTAAAAAAACAACTATAAAGTGCAATAAAGTTAAGTGCAATAAAATGAGGTACACCTATGTATATCTTATGATCTCTGTTTTATAATTGAGGAAATTGAAGCAAGCAGAGGTTAAATGACTTGCCCAGGGTCACACAGCCAAAGACATGAATGAGGACACGGTTGAACTCAGATCCTCCTGTATCTGCCCAGTGTTCTATCCCCTGAGCCATCAGATTCCTCTAAGAGAAGAAAAGGAAAAGCATTCCATGAATATTGGAGACCTTGTACAAAGACATGTAGAAAAAACATGGAAACAATAAGTAAATCAGTTTGACTGGAATTTCAAGTGGAGAGAAAATAATGTAGGAACAATCAGGAAAGAGGTTAGAATCAGGTTTTAGAAGGCTCTAAATGCCAAACAGAGAAGATTAAATTTCACCCTGGAGGCAAGAGGAAGCCACTAGAATATTTTTTCATGTCCTCTTTTTATTTTTCAAAATTTTTATGTATTTTATTTTTTCCAATTAGCGTAAAATAATTTTTAACATTCCTTTTCTAAAATTTTGAGTTCCAAATTCAATCCCTTCTTTGCCTCCCCTTGTGATTGTGCAAAACACATTTCCATATTGGTCAGATTGTGAAAGAAGATACATCCAAAAAAAGAAAGAAAGAAAATAAAGTGAAAAATAAGTATGCTTTGATCTGTATTTAGACTCTATCAGTTCTTTATCTGGGAGCTTGTAGCATTTTTCATCGTGAGTCCTTTGGAATTATCTTGAAGCATTGTGTTGCTGAAAATAACAAAACCATTCACAGCTGATCATCCTACAATGTTGCTATTCCTGTATACAGTGTTCTCCTGGTCCTACTTGTTTCACTTTGTATGAGTTTATAAAAGTCTATACTGAAACATCTTTATCAATGGAGTAACATGGTTAGTGCATCACTGTAGCTTAACCACTAGAGGGAGCGTGTGAGCAAAGCCAGGAGGACCATTGTTTCAAACAATGACAAATGGCCATCCAAAGTCTCCCAGAGCTCACAAAGGCACGATTATTCTCCCTTCTTTCTTGAGCCTGGACAGTCACATAGGAAGCTAGCTGGCCCCAATGTGCCCTCGTGAAAATTAAAGGCGGGTTCTTGCCTCAAAATTTGCAGCTTTCTGACTCACGATTCATACTACTTATATCTAGGGTATCATTGGGACTCACAGGTTCCAACTCAGACTCTCACCCTCAGTTTTACTGAAGGGAAAAAGTATCCTGTTCCTTTATGTATTTTGGCTCCACCTGTCCTACTCCTGCTCTAGTTATTCAGTAAGTAAATAAGCTGGTGACCATCAAGTTTTTTTTTTAATTTTGTTATAACAATAATAAAAATACTAAAGCATAGAAATAGAAAGTAATAATCCAAGAAAAATTTTGCCAAAAGTTTGTTGCTTGGAGATACAACCAGGAGGTGACAAAATTTGCTTTTAGGGGAAAAAACTATGGTTAAGATATGGATATAAAAAAGATATAGAAAGGGGATTCTATAACTTTACCCATGAACCAGAAAGGTAGAAAATAGGATGGGAAGAATTGATTGGAAACCTGAAAGAAGGGATGGAGGGCATATGTGTAAAGAGAGGCATCATTGTCCAGGTTTGTCTTCCTCACAGGATCTACAGGTCTCTTCCTCGTTATAATCAGTTTGCAATTTCATCTAGTTTTCAACTTTTTCCTGTTCCACTCTTCTCCATGATGCAAGGTCTTCAACATCTAATGAAGGGCTTGTATGATGGCCACCAGTCCTTACTGAGTTCAGCTCTTTGCTTAGGCAGCTGAGAATGCAGACCTGGCTGGGGTTTCCTTCAGACTTCCAGGCTCTTCAGCATCTGTCATCACTTCATTAGCCACCTCCTTGGCTTTTTCTTGGAAACCATTCCTGCTCAAGAACAAAACCAAAGGAACATAAGGGATCACTTGGTACTGTTTGCTTATTCCACCATGTTTCCATGATAAAGATTTGATAGAGAGGACAAGTCGATTCTGTAAACCAGTGTCACCTTTGGAATGGCACTTTGGCAGCTTTGTGGTAGATGGGTTGGAGAGGACATAAAGTAAAGGTAAGGAGAACAAACAGGAGATTAAAAAACATTTTTGCAGAATAGGAAGCAATATGTCCCTCCTGCCCCTAAAACTTTTCAGGTTCACACAGACTAACTCCAACCTTGGTAAGCCAACTCAAAAAAGATCAGTTTTTCTCCTTGATTCAGTGCTCTGGAAATTCTTCTAATATTCTCAGAATAGAGTTGAAGTTTCCCCAAATTTGAGTAACAAGAATTCCCAGCTCCCATGCTAGCACTTAAGGTACAATACAGATATCAGATATAATACAGCCTTAATTGTGTACCACAGAAGACACGCACACACACACACATAAAATCCTCACAGAAATGGACTCAAAAGATAAGGAAGTTCATAGAGCAGACAAGTAGCCTATCAGCTCCCCTTAGAAGGGAGCTAAACTAAGAGTTGTTATCTGGGCAAAACACTGACATTCCAGTGAAATCACTTTCTCTCACAGGTCATAGTTCTTTCTGAGTTCTTTCCAGACTCATAGTGCCATCCTGTGGCTTGAATTCCAGTCAGAAAATAAATGTATATTTATTGTTATTGAATGAACACTAGCTCTGCTCTCCAAATATTTGAGTTGAAATAAATTTAATTTAGACATTTTTTAAAATATAAAAATGAATGGGATAATTGATAGAAATTGTTTGGATTATCTTTTCTTCAAGGATCTAAAACTGTACTAAGGAACTTCCTTCTCATTTTAGAAAGTTGAACTTGAACATGGAAACTCCCAAACCTGGAAACTCCCAAATTTTCAGCCAAGTAGACATTCACAAATCTGTTTTTACCTAGTGCTTCTGCAGGAAACTTCCCAATGTCCCAGTTGCGACTATGTCCTGAGCTGAGAAAGTCCTTTATCAGGTGTCTAGTCTTTAACCTGAAGAAATATAAAAGTAGAATATGGCCAAGGAAAATAAGATCTAGTAACCCTCTCCCAGGACACCTGAAGCAAGCATATACAGCTTTCCATGTGCTTCTGCCACAAATAACTAAAAACTGCTGAGGGGGGGTGGGAAAAGAGGAAGGAAGAAACTGCATATAGATACAGATTTTTCCTCTTTCCTAAAAAGTAGTTCCACACTGTTGTACTCTAGCTTATCTTCAGAAAGAAGAGTGGAAGGGAAAGGATAAAAGGAGGTGAAGGAGAAATTAGTTCACTTTTCTAGACCACAGGAATGAGCAGCTGATTCTTATCCAGCCATTTGACAAGAAGTAAACCCAACTTCTGAATTCTAATCAGTATGGTACCATAGGCATGCTCACACTCCATGGAAAAGTGCCCTGATATCCCTCTAAACCAAAGTCCAAGTCTATGATCTCAACCATTTGTTTAAAGGAACTCATCACCTGGATCAAGGACTCCTCCTCATACAGAATAAAAAAGAAAGAAGCCAGTGGCTGAAAGTCTTTGCCATAAATGTTTCTGATAAAAATCTGAAATGCATTCTTTATGAGTCAGAGGAGAAGGGAACAAAGGAGGAAGTGTGTCCTAAAGATTCTGAGAGGAAAAGGGTGCATTCAATTCCCAGGTTAGGTGAGACAGGACATAGCCTTGGAAATGGAGCTAGCTGAGTAGAGGTGGAGATCTGCCTGGGAGTTGTAATGGACAGGGCAGAGAGGGATAGTCAACATTTGTTTCAAGATTAGATTCTGATGAGTAAGGTTGAAAAGTGCTTACTCAGTGAGAAAACAGCAATGTGCCTGGGAAATGAGGCTATGGTGAGAGTGTTTTAGGGGTTGTAATTGGGAAAGTGAGTGAAATGATGCATGCCAGGGCAAGTGGAGAACTAGGGAATTCCAGCTATGCTTTGAGAACTAGCCTGAGAATGACTGTTCCCTAAAGCAGGGTAATAACTGGGATCCCAGCCCCATACAGTGATATACAGGTAGAGAGTAGTGTAATGAAGAACTTTAAGTCTAAATTTTGAGGATAATAAATAAGTCTAAAATTGAGGATACTGCTTTGTACAGAAGTAGCTACATAAATGTGTTTGAAAGAGCACAAGACACTCGTCTGCCTTTGAGCTGATACTATGACAGAAGGTTAAAAAAAATTGGGATAGAGTGGCAGCTAGGTAGCAGAGTAGATAGAGAGCCAGGACTGGAGTCAGGAGGACCTGGTTTAAATTTGACCTCAGACAATTCCTAGCTGTGTAATCCTGAGCAAGTCACTTAACCCTGATTGCTCAGCCCTTGCTGCTCTTCTGTCTTAGAATTGATAGTAAGACAGAAGGTAAGGAAAGGAAGGAAGGAAGGAAGGAAGGAAGGAAGGAAGGAAGGAAGGAAGGAAGGAAGGAAGGAAGGAAGGAAGGAAGTGCACAAGGCTTGGAGTAGGGAAGATCTGACTTCAAGTCTTGCCTCAGATCCTTACTAGGGTATTTCCCTAGAGCAGTGATTCCCAAACTTTTTTGGCCTACCGCCCCCTTTCCAGAAAAAAATATTACTTAGCCCCCTGGAAATTAATTTTTTTTAATTTTAATAGCAATTAATAGGAAAGATAAATGCACATGTGGCCATCACCACCTTCCTGAATCGCTGCAGCACCCACCAGGGGGTGGTAACATCCGCTTTGGGAACCACTGCCTTAGAGTTTAGACAAGTCATTTAATGTCTCAACCTCAGTTTCCTCACTGAAATGTAAAACGGGGAAAATAACCACACCTGCCTCACAGAGTTGCTGTGAGAGCCAAATGAATACATATATATGCTCCACTTTGCAAGTCTTAAAGAACTAGATTTTTGTTATTTACTATCTATGATTACAATAAATCTAAATTTTGTTTTTTGGGCTATTTCTACTTCTGTTAAGGAAGAGGTAGATGGGGGATGAGTATCAAAAGACACTGGATTAAAATGAGGTTTAGCCACTGGACCAGAAAGCACCTACTTAGCAAACCTTAGAGAAGTGACTTTATCCTTTGGGGTTGTCTCTTTTTCCACCTTCCAGAACATATAGCTTTGGAATTTGGGACTGAGGGAAAGATTTACTTATGCAGAAAGGGAATTAGTCATTCATGACCATTAGAACAGTTATTCCTNACTAGAGATGTCTATTCTGGCCTGCCTAGGAGCTATATAGCAAACCTCTTGTTATAAATATTTTGGGGATATTTTTTTCACTTTTAATGGACCTAGAAATCATTCCCACTGATAGAATGATAAACTCTAATAAAATTAGTGATATACTGAGAAGCAGAATTGTCCCCAAATTATAGCAATTCCCAAATGGAGATGAAATACTGCAACATGGCTTTGTAATCATGCTACATGTCACACAAAGTTAAGAAATTTATCCAGAAGATGAACATAAATATGCTTCAGTGGTCTCAGAACTGGATTTAAACTCCATTTAAAACCTATGGGTTAGTGGGTAGTTGGGTGACTCATTGGATTGAGAGCCAGGCCTAGAGACAGGAGGTCCTAGGTTCAAATTTGGCCTCAGACACTTCCTAGCTGTGTGACCCTGGGCAAGTCACCTGATCCCCAATGCCCTACACAGTATTGACTCCAAGACAGAAGGTAAGGTTTTTTTAAAAAAAAAATAATAAAAATAAATAAAAATAAAACCTATGGGCTATAATCAATGCTAGACTTGGCACAATGGACTGTTCTCAAAGGCATTCTTAATATTCAATGTGATAAAAGTGTAGTTTCACAATGAAGAGTTAAAGAATATTGAATTATTAAGTAGTTAAATGGAACTGAAGTGAAGGGCACTCCCTACAATTAGGGAAACATCTTCCATGGAGGCTAGAGCCAGTGGTAGAAAGCTTAGACAAAATGTAAAATACCTGGCCTTCAGGCATTAGGAGCCAGGGTAGTCACTGTTACACATATATACATATGCATACATACACATATGTGTATATATTGTGTGTATTAAATGTATCTGTAGACATACAATACATGTAGACACATACATTTTTACAAATATTTATATACAGCCAATGAAGGAATTTGTTTTGCTTGGCTATGCATATTTGTCACAAGAAATTTGTTTCTCTTTTTTTAATAACTTAAAAACAGGTTGGTAGGGCTACAAGTATGGAAGTGTATACTTTCAGATAAAGTTGTTGTCATGTTAGTTTTGTTTGTTTTACTTTGTTACAAGAAAGTTGTTACTGGTTAGGGGTAATCTGTAAATGATAATAATGTAAAAACAAAACAGCAATAAAGCTTTAAAAAGAAAGAAAAAACAGCTCTTGCCATCAAAAATATTATATTTTCTGGTTGAGAATATTAGATAATGAAAATAGATTAATATATACCCGATAATTTGACAAAGGAGAGAACATTTAACAAGGATATCAGGAAAACCTTCCTGTAGGAGGTGGCACATGAGCTGAGCTTTAAAGAAAACTAGGGATTCTCAGAGGCAGAAGTAAAGAAGAAGTGGCCTTGAGGGTAAAGGTAGAGGGAAGGGGATTACTTGCATGAAGGCACAGAAGCAAGAAAACTATGGAAAAATTGAGTCTGAGGATCAGCCAATAGGTCACTTTTAGAGAGGTAGGCTTATACCAAATTGTTGTGTTTTAATATGACAAACAAGGGTGTTTGTGTTTTATCCTAAAGATAACGGAGAGTCCATAAAAGCTCTTGAGTAAAGGATTAACATGGTCAGACTTGTGTTTTAGGTAGACCATGTAGGCTTTGAGAAGATGAGAAATTAGACATCAAGTATTTCATCAGGAGGCTATAGGAATAATATCTCAAGAGAGAAGTGATAAGGGTTATAACTAAGGTGGTAATTGCATGGATGTATATAAGAGGAAAAATGCAAGAATAGGGTTTTGTTTTTGTTTATTCTGTTTGTCCTTTTCAATTCAGGTGAGGGTGATAGAATCCTTCTCTAGGCTGTGAGTTCAAACCATGGCATATTTAGGAGCAGCATTCCAGATAGATATACAGCCAACTCAGCAGAAAAGCCACAAGAAGCCAGGGTAGCTAAAATTCAAAGCTTGGGTGGTGGCCTAGAATTAAATATACTGTGGAGGTAGAACTGATAAAATATAGCAATTGATTGGATATGAGAGATAAAGTACCATGGCATAGGGAAAAGAATAGTATATGTAAGAAAAGAAAAGTCTGGTTTAAACCTCTGCCTCTGTTACTTACTACTTATATGACTTTGGTCAAGTAATTTAACTTCTCTGACATTTAGTTTTCTCATCTGTAAAATGATCGGTATGGTAGAGATCAGGAATTCTCAAAAGGTGGTCTGGAGACCCTTGGGAGTCCCTGAGATTCTTTCAGGGAGTTCACAAGATCAAAACTATTTTTATAATAATATTAATATTTTACTTTCTAATACAAGAAATAAAGATAGATATAATCCATATGAACAAGAGTTCTTTGGGGGGCTTCAATAATTTTTAAGAGTGTAAAGGTCCTGAGACCAAAAAGTTTGAGAATTGCTAATGTAGATGACCTCTAAAGTCTGTTCCAGTTCTACATCTATGATCCTGTGATAAGTTGCAAACCTTGGTGACAAGGATGAAATAGAAAAGTATAGATTTTGAGGAAAAGACAATAAGTTCTTTTTTGACATGTGGAGTTGGTGATCCCCATAGGATATGCAGGAAGAGTTGTCAAATAGGCAGCTAGCGGTTTGCTTTTTCTTTATATTCCAGTGTTTAGCACAGTGGTACATAGTAAGTGCTTAATGAAGGTTTACTAATTGATTAATTGAGGGCAGAAGAAACATCAGGGCTAGATATGTAAATCTGAAAGTCCTCTGCATAGAGTGATAATTAAACCCCATGGGAACTGAAGAGAGGGTTCATAAAGAAGAGAAGATGACCCAGAACAGAGCCTTGGCAAAAACCATTACATCTAGTAGGTAGGATATATATATATACATATATATTTTTTTAAACCCTTAACTTCTGTGTATTAGCTCATAGGTGGAAGACTGGTAAGGGTAGGAAATGGGGGTCAAGTGACTTGCCCAGGGTCACACAGCTGGGAAGTGTCTGAGGCCAGATTTGAACCTATGACCTCCCATCTCTAGGCCTGACTCTCAATCCACTGAACTACCCAGCTGCCCCTAAGCACTATTTTTTTTAATATTTCAAGTATTGACCTTCCAAGAGAGCATAAAAATAGTGTTAAATTACTACTCTGCATTTGGTCTTTGTCCATGCTTCTATGTCTTTTGTGTTTTAATCATTTAATTGTATGGAAGAAATAGTTGTCTTATACCTGTTTTACATTGTATATTGAGTTATTTTCTATTTCTTTTTAGGGAGATTCTAGACATAAACTGAACCAATACTTCAAGTAATTCTCCTTGGAGTTCTCAGGTGACTACATAACAAACAAAATAGTTTAAAAAAAAAAGAGTCAGACCCTTCTTAGTGGCTAGACTTTCTCAGGACTGAACCTGATCTGCATGTTCAAGTCAAGAGCTAGAGATTCCCTCTCTATATTCAGAAGAAATTTATCCAAAATTATCAAAATAACTGATAAGTGTGAGCACCCTAGCCCCCTGGGTCCAATAGCAGTTCTGTGTGTTATAATTTAGTAGGCCTAGTTCCATGGATAGCACATGTAACAGTGTAGAAGGGTTAAAATAGGGGTTTTGACAAAATAAGAGAGCAGCTTTTAATAATTTAAGTTTTAATGAGAATATAGTAGAGTTGTAAATTAATATTATCCCTTTAAGCCAGAGAAAAGAAAACTTTTAGCAGCTTTTAACAATTAATAATTTAGTTTAATTAAAATAGAGATAGTAAAACAATATAGTAAAATGAATAAAGGAGAGAAATATAGGAAAAAGTTAGAGAAAGAAAATTTCCTAATGTTTATACTAGTTATCCTATAACTACCTATAATTACTACCTAAAACTGCCTATATCTACCTATAACTGCCTATAACTACCGCTAATAACAACTACTCCACAAAGTTCCAACCCAATCCAGTCCAATCAAAACCAACCCAATCAGTGTTTAATCCAACCCCATTAGGTCTGTCAACGAAGACCAGCCATCTTCCAAAAAGTTCAAGAAATTAAAAGAACAAACAAACAAACAAACAAAAAAACAAAAAAAACCTAACAGCCCAAACTAAAAGCCCCAAACCCCAAAAGTCAAAAAGCCTTCTAAAGGCTAAAGCCAAAAACCCTTTCAGGAAGCTCAGACCTGCCTTTATATTCCAGCAACTAAATGCCAATCACTAACCCAACACATGCCCAACAGTCAACTTTCCCACAACTGCCAGCCCTAACTGTCAGCAACTGACTCCCAACTGTTAGCAACTGACTCTTTTTATAACCTTTTCCTACCTCACTTCCTGTTTCTATGGTTCCTCCTTCCTGTCTCTATGGTTTCTACTTCCTGTCACCATGGGCTGGTTAATCCCTATACATCTATATGGTAAAAGGATCTCCAGATCCCCTGTTAACTTAAAAAAAGGAATAAAGAATTCTTTTTTATACCTGGAAGGATTCCAGCTGCTAACATGTGTTGTAGGGTTTATTCTAGCCCACCTTGATCAGAAAAGTTCTACTGATTGCATTTGTTACATTAGCAAATATTACAAGAATAAAGTATAGTCTCTAATAGACAAGTGACAAAGCATATGAACACACAATTCTTAAAAGAAGAAACTCAGGATTTCAGTGAGGAATATCACTATATATATATCAAGAAGATATACTTATCTGAGAAAATTCAGGAACCAGAAAGGGAGAAACATGATAGAGAACACTCGGATAAATATCAATTGATATAGTAAAAATGGTAGAATGTGTAGAAATAGCATTAGTGTCATCAGAATATGTTATATACCATCTAGACAGAAAGAGGAAATAGGTGAGATATTTAGGAGAGGATCATGAGGATCACACTGGCAAGATATGAATGATAAAAAAAATTCAGTTAACTGACTATCTGCTAGAAATCTCTGTCAATGGCAGAGAAGATAATAACTCTTTAGTCATAATTTCATCATTCTAAACATAAAAGAAAATATAAAGGGAATTATTATTATAGATATTATTCTTATCAAAAAGGAAGAGCCAGTTGTTGGAACAGAAATAATTGGAATCTTTCAAAAGCAATTATTCCATCTTAGAATTTGTGATAAAGGAAATTAAGTCAGACAAAATCTAATGTGTATCCTAGATTTGGAGAGATCAGATTTCAAAATGTTCAGAAAAAGAATAGGTAAGATCACATGGCTTAAAATTGTACTGGAGAATTAAACCCAGTAGAGATGGAAAACTCTAAAGAATGTAATTCTAAAGACACAAAGAAAGAAATTCTGATGAATGCATGATGAGAAAAAGGAGTCATTACCTAAATTGATATGAATGCATAGAAAATCTGCTGTCCAACTCAAATTTTTAAAAGATATGGACAGAAGTATAAGTAATGAGTAATAAGTTAAAAAACATGGCATGATCCAATGAGAATACTGCTGGGAATGTGTTGAGTATGACAAGAAAAGCCACATACTGGCTCCTCAGACATTCTTCAAGTCACAGTTACAATCTTACTTTCTCCCAGAAGTCTTTCTTGATCCTCCTTAATACTAGTAACTCCCTTCTGAGATTATCTCCAATTTGTCATAAAAAATATTATTTGCACATAGTTTTTTGCATTTTATCTCCCTCATCAGACTATGAATTCCTGAACAAGTAGGACCTCCTTCTTATTATTCACACAAGACTCTCCACCTCCTGGTTCCATATCCCTTCCCTGGTGATTCCCATCCTTAGAATGTTCTCCCTCCTCATCTCTGCCTACTGGATTCTCTAGCTTCCTCCAAGATTCAGCTTAAAACCTATTTTCTATCTTACCCTACTGCTAGTGCCTTCCCTTTGAGATTATCCTCCATCTATTCAGTGTATACACACACACACACACACACACACACATATTTTTATAGGTAGATAAGATATATGCACAGATTTTGTTTGTATGTTGTTGGTTGCTTGTTGTCTACCCCATTAGAACGTGAACTCCTTGAGATCAAGGATGTTGTTTTTGCTTTGATCAATAATGTATTGTATTACCTTACACATGGATTAAGTGCCAAATATGTGCTAGGCACTGTGCTAAGCCCTGGAAATACAAAAAGAAGCAAAAAACTGTCCCCAGCCTCAAAGAGCCTACAATCTAATGGGAAGACTGCAAATGAACAAATATATACAAGCAAGCTATATACAAGATAAAAAGGAAATAATCAACAGAATGAAGGCACTAGAATTAAGAGGGGATGGGGAAGGCTTCCAGTAAAAGTTGGAATTTTAGTTAGTACTTAAAGGAAACCAATAGGTCAAGATAAAGAGATAGGGCCTTTCTTTGAATCCCCAAGGATTAGCATGATGTCTAGCATATAAGTAAATTCTTGTTGCCTAGCTGACTATCCAAAAATGTAGTTCGTTTAGGCTGGATGCGTTGAATTCATCATAAGCAACTAGATATATTTTTATTACCTCCTTTTTTTTATCTTGGATATCAAAACTCTGATAGCCATTTTGCTTCTATAATTTCCAGTACTGAGGTCATTTTCCTTGGCAGAGCAAACAGAAACAAGATAGGAATTTTGCAATTCTGCTGTCCCTCTGTTGTTAGTTATCATCATCACATTCACACTCAGGCAAAGGTTTTACTTCTTTGATCTCCTTGTTATCCCAGTATAGCTAAAATAACAAAACAAAACAAAAATCCTTTTTGTTGTCCTTGGCTTTATTCATGATCTACAATTCACAAGAATCTTTTTTCCCTGATGCTATTTTTATAGGAATGTGCCATGTTTTTCTATTCATCTTCTGCTACCTGTCTTTGCTTCCATCTTATGAATGTGTGTGTTTACACACACATGAATATATGTGTATATACACACAGAGATATGTTGTATATACATATACACATAAACATATTTATATCTACACATGCCCTCACATGAATATACATATACATACATGAACATATGTATTTATATGCATGTATCCACATACATAAATGTGTGTTTGTACATATGTACACACAAATATATGTGTATGTATGCATATACTTATATATATGTTTTTGGTTTTTTAAATCCACATTAGTAGATGAGTTCCCTCCCTGTGAATCCATAATAATTTCTTTTGTCAACTCCCATTTGTCCTTCTTATTAGAATTGTCTTCTCTCCTCTCTCCACCCTATGTAGGTTAGGTTAGATCTTTCCGCAAAGGCAAGGAAGCTACCCCCAATATTTGACCAAACCAGGATACTAAGGCAAGTTATACTTGATTCTGGTGCCCCTGGACCTTGTTAATATGGTTCCTGGTCACCTAAGGACATGAAGATGTCACTCCACCTCTACACCTGTGGATGTCCCAAGGCCACCAGAGTCAGCACATCCTGTCCTGTTGGCCAGACCATATGGAGATAGAGGTGCCAAGTCTTTATGAGCTATATCCTTGTTGAATATCCTCTCTATGCTTTGACTAAGTAAACTTCCTTTTGTTAACAACTAATTTATGAGTCTGATTTCATTGCAGTTTTAGAACTAAGCTATGGGTGGTCTGGTCTGAGTCAGGCCCACCCTAATACACCTTGCTTCCATTTTCTGAACATATTTTACAATTCAGATTGGTTGGTGAATTCCCTGTGCAAAAGTCTCTTTAGTTAGGTCCCATAGTACTTCCTCAGAGTGTCTGGGCTTTTCAGAGAGAAACTAGCACCTCTGGTGTGAGGGCTTGCTGAGTCCTTTTCAGGGATGATCATCCTCCCTTGGTGTCCACCTTTCACCCAATTCTCACCGGTGGCTCCAAGAAGCTGTAGCCTATGCAGCAACTCCAGCTAGTAAAAAAGTCTCGGGAGACAGACTAAACAAAGTTGAGGGGAACGGACAAGCCTCGAATCCATTGTTGAGTTAGGGGGAATGTCTACCCCAAGCATATGAAGACTTCCCTCAGAGGAATGAGTGGATGAGAACAATTTGATCCAAAGGCCACAAAGATGGCTAAAGCAGACTGTGAAATGTTTAGAGCTTAGTCAGATCCAGAAGATGCCAAGATCATTCACTGTATCTCAGGTCATCTCCAGTCATCTTGACTTTTATCTCTGGAAGAGAGAATAAGGCAACTCTGCTTCACTTAAATCCAGTCAAGCACAAGTCAAGACATCATCCATAAAATCATTGGTCCCCTTCAAGGGACAAAACAACAACTTCCTCTTTAGTGCTATTTCCCCTTGTGTCTTCACAAATTCTCATTCTTGAATTTCCCATTCCTCCTGGACTGATGAATTGCAGTCCAGAGGACCTCCCTAGACTTCTTCTAAACTCTTTGAATTACTGAAATGAAGGATGTATGAAAATAAAATTTTCTTTTCCTTCTCTATTACAAACTCTGAAAGGGAATCGCCACTTCCCTCCAAATGGTCCCACAGTTTCCATATGAAAAAAATGAGTCTTTCCTACTAATGAAGATCAGACGCAGAATAATATAATTCCCCTTATTGTTTCCTTCATCTTTTGAAAAAGGAAATTATCGTGAGAGAAAGGCAAGAATTTATTAACCATTCTACTTTGTTCAGAGAGAGAGGGAGTTACCACAGACATCTGTACAAATAACATTCCCTATTAGTATTATATTGTGCTTCTGATCTGTTTCCTGGCCTTATTTATTTCCTCTTTCTGTCTACTTGATCTGTAGTATAATTCAATAACAACATTTCTTCTATTTCTCTTTACATTGGTCTTTCCCCCAATGCTCTGTAGAGCTCTTGTTTTTCCCTTCTGTTTCCTGGATTTCTTTATTGAATATATTGCTTTCTTATCTTTCTTACTATACTATGCTACCCCACCTCTATTCTTTTTATCTCTACTGCTTCTTTTAAAAAAGATCTATCAATCCAGAGCCATCATCCACTCATGAAATTATCATGAGAGAAAGGCAAGAAATTATTAACTATTCCACTTTTTTCAGAGAGAAAGCTACCATGGGTATCTGGATAAATAACATTCCCCATTATTCTCCAATTTTACCACATTCTGAAATCATGAAGTTTCCTCCCAGTGTCTCAATAATTCTTATAAAATAAAATTTACCTCCTTGCATAATTAGGATTTCTATTTCATCTGGCTTGTTGTACAAACTTTTGATATTTACTTATGATCATTTAGGGCTGTATGTTTTATAACTGGATAACTGGCCACTTACTGAATTCTGTAAACTTCTGGGTGTCTCTGTTGCTCTTCTTCCTTTAGTATAGTTACTTTTTGTTGCAGTATTTATCTATCTATCTATCTATCTATCTATCTATCTATCTATCTATCTATCTATCTATCTATCTATCTATCTGTCTGTCTGTCTATCTAGGAATATATACAGGGAAGATTTCTCCCTCTCTTCTTTTTTATTTAAAGGTCTTTTGATATAATTACATGATTCCAGTGATCAAAATGAGAGACACTAATTCAAAAATTTCTTTCTAAATTGATTTGCTCTAGGCAAATGAATTATTACCAGAATCTGTTTAGATGCATTCCATCTCTGATCAGGAGCATGTCATCCCCATATTTTAAGTAATTTTACAGAAATTTTATTGATGTTAATAATATTTTACCATTGAGTAGTAATTTGACTTTTCAAAGTACTTTCATTTAAATTATTTCATTTGTTCTTCACATCTATCCTGTGGGAAAGCATCAGGGAAGTGTAAATATTAATATTAATACCATTTTACAAATGGGAAAAGTAAGATAGCTTTCCTTTGCTTGCAGGGATAAAACAAGGATGTCTCCTTATCATGCTATTATTTGACTTAGCTAACTATAGCAAGATAAGGTAAAATTAAAAGTACAAGTATCGACAAAAAAAGAGGCAAGATTGTCCCTATTTGTAAATGACAGGTGAATATATGTAGAAATCTCAAAGAATCATGAAAGAGACAAATTTAAATAATAACCTCAGTAAGATGATAGAATATAAAATAAATCCATGGAATTCATTGACATTTCTATACAGTATTTACAAAAATCTTGGAGAAATAATAATAATAATAATAGAAATGTCATTGAGAAAATTACAAAAACACAAAATATCTGGAAGTTTATTTGAGGGGAAAAAATCAGTTTTATATAGAGACAGCAAGACTTTTCACTATCCACCAAAGTAATAGGTACTGTACCTGATGGCTATATATAATAAGGGACAAAATGAGTACTAAGTAACTAGAGAACAATAACATTTCTTCCTTTTTTTTTTGTTCTCACTCAAATTTATTAAAAATGAAACCAGAGAGCTTGGGATTGTCTGCTCTTAAATGAGATAATTATCTAGAACAGAAGGTTGAGATCCTATTCTTAGTGGGTGGAGTGGAAAGAAAAGTCATATTCTTAGTGCATGCAGGCTGGTTTTTGTTAGCTGGGTGTGGTAGCTCTAAGCACAGAGCTCCCTTATCAGGGAGAGGTACTAGCTACTGGTACTATTCTAGTCTGTCAGATTGGACCTGACATTTCTCAACTAGGTTTCTACTTCTAAATATCTTTGATACTCAATAGTAATATTTACAAAGGATTCAGTAACACAGGAAGCATCGGTTTCTAAAAACTCAAGGAATCAACAAATATGAAGTTTTCCAAATTACCTTAATAAAGGAAAACACACTGTAAAAGAAAAAATGAATGTAGAGTTACAGTCTAAATTTGTGTTCACACTAGGTTATCCAAGAAGTTAAATCCCAGGCAAAGCACCACATGTAATATATTTGAATATGGCCCTATTCTCTCAGGGTTGAGCCTGTTACAATTTCCTCCCTTGGGATTCTCAGGCAGAAAAGGGCTTGGGGAGGGGTTCCTTTCATCTGCCTTTGGCTGAAGCTCCCTCCAGTTGTGTTTCCCCATTTGGGGGGCCCAATGACTACTATTCCATTTCGATTGTGCTTGAATTAGCTTTTATCAAATAATATTACTTCAAAAATAAAGCAAAACAAATATAGAAACATTTTCCCCAATACTTTGAGGGTAAATCCTTCTGTTTCCCCCTATATTGCCTCATTCTCTTAGGGAGTAGGGAGTAGGTTCAAATTTTAGTTTAATTCCTACAGAGCATTTGTCCCATCAGATTCATATTCAAAGTGAGCTTCAAAAAAACTGGAGTCCTAGATTTTTGCTCCTCAGGGCTTCATTGTGGCAGTAGCTACAATACACAGGTTCCAGTGGCTTGAGTTTTTGCATCAGATCAGAGACTCTACTTCCTACACCTGGAACAGAAAAGGATGAACAAAGAAACCAAAGATACAGGTCCATGTGAACTGGAATGACCTCCAGGAATTGATGCAGAGTGAAAGGAGCAGAACCAGGAGAACCTTATACACAGAGACTGATAACACTGTGGCACAATCGAATACAATGGACTTCTCTACTAGCAGCAATGCAATGATCTAGGACAATTCTGAGGGACTTATGAAAAAGAACACTATCCACATCCAGAGAAAGAACTGTGGGAGTAGAAACACAGAAGAAAAACAACTGCTTGATCACATGGATCAATGGGGATATGATCGGGGATGAACTCTAAACAATCACTCTAGTGCAAATATTAATGATATGGAAATAGGTCTTGATCAATGACACATGTAAAACCCAGTTGAATTGCTCATTGGCTATGGGAGGGGGATGGAAGGAGGGTAGGGAAAGAACATGAATCATGAAACCATGGGAAAATGTTCTTAATTAATCAATAAAGAAAATAAAACATAAAAAAACTATTTGGTACTGGCTAAAAAACAGAAAAGTAGGTCATTGGAACAGAGTAGCTAAGCAAGAGTTCAAAAGCAATTGAAAACAATAGCTCAGAATTTGATAATATATCATTATTGTTATTATAATTAGAATTCTTATTTAACAAGAACTTTTAGGAAAATTAGAAAGCAGTTTAGCAGAAAATAGCTTCAAATCTATAATTTATACAAGTGCCAAATAGATTTGTAATGAATATAAAAGTTCATGAAAAAAAGTTAAAGTGGAATGGAAGAAGTTACCTTTTATAACTAATTTTTGTTCAGTCATTTTTCAGTTGTATCTGACTCTCTTGACCCCATTTGGGTTTTCTTGGCAAAAATTCTGGAGAGGTTTGCCATTTCCTTCTCTAGCTCATTTTCCAGATGAGAAACTGAGGCAAACAGGATTAAGTGACTTGACCAGGGTCACATAGCTAGTTAAGTGACTGAGGCCAAATCCGAATTCATGAAGATAAAACTTCCCAACACCAAGAGCAATGTTCAATCCACTGTGCCACTTTCCTGCCCATTTGGAACTAATACTAGGACACAATGTTGTATAGTTGTCAAGAGGTCAGGGCATTGGGTTTTTTGTTTTTGTTTTTGCTTAACTGTATTGATTTTTGATAACAGAGGGTTCAATTTATGCATGTTAGAGTGGGCTCACAGTATTTCCAGAGATACCAGTGATGAGAGAGAGAGAGAGAGAGAGAGAGAGAGAGCATTAATAAAAGTAATTTAAAAAATTTTAGAACTATAGAGGGAAATCAGGAAAGCCAGATTCTTAGTGTTGTCTCTCCTTGGTAAGGAGGTGCATGGTAAAATGGATTTACTCTCTCAGATCATTTAGGGGATTTCTGAAGCACTAACAGGGCCTCTGATGATGGTATAGAATGATTACCATGCCTTTGCCTCATGAATCCAAGGCCCAAGGAAAAGTAGCACTTTCTTTGGGAGTATGTTACAAAAGGAACAAAAAGCAAGACAGCAAAAAGAGATGTAGGAGACCAGAAATTGAGGAATGTGAAAAGAAAAGGGAGAGGAGAGAAAGGATAAAGTGTAATTTTTTTTAATCAGTGGAAAGACTACAATCATGTAATGAAAAGAACACTAAAAGAAAGCTGCATTCCAACTAATTACAATAACTAGCTTGGGACCAGGAGGACAGATTATTAAGTACTCCTCCTCCTTTTTGGTTGGGACATAGGGGAATTTGTAAGGCAAGCTGTTTTATATGCCAATTGTGTACAGAGTTTCAATTGTTTCTCAGCGGTGTGTGGGAGAACCTCTATTTTAGAATGACTGATGTAAAAAAAAGCATTAATAAAACTTATTTTTAAAAATAAGTGGGAAGCGTTGCCAAAGATTCAATGGCAAGGAATGAGAAATTGAGAAGGGAGAGCAAGTATGGAAAGGGACTCATAAATAGAAGGGAACAAATAAAATGTAGAGAAGGGGGAAGATGGGAGTATTCAGAAGTCCCAAAATAACATCAGCACCTGAGAGAAGAACAAAAAACAGGGGAGGTCCACAATCTTGGTTGATTAAGGAAGCAAATTAAGATCAATACAGCTGCCCATTTAGCATCTCTCTAAATCCTTTATTTATCCTTTCTGTGGATCAGCTTTTTTAAGTCTCAGATTCTCTAAAATTAAACATACACATTCTCTCCTTGAATGTCCTGTGACTACTAAACAATTTATTTGGTGAAAAAGTCAATCACTCTGGGGGCAGTTAGGTGGCTCAGTGGATCAAGAGCCAGGCCCAGAGATGGAAGTCCTGGGTTCAAACTACTTACCTGTATGACTCTGGACAAGTCACTTGAACCTTATTTCCTAGCTCTTACCACTCTCTTGCCTTGGAACTAATATATAGTATTGATTCTAAGACAGAAGGTAAGGGTTTTAAAAAAAAAGGCAATCACCAGTTGTAAAATTGTTCATAAAAACACAAGCACCTAGCTGAAAATTACCTAAATACATTTCTTTACAACCTGAAAAGTCCTCAGGGAAATGAGGATGAGGACTGAACTTATAGTTTTATTGCTCTATGGAGCTCCTATGAATTGCCAATTAATTTATGGAATTATTAATGATTTGTTGTGATCCAGTTAGAAGGGAAAAAATCTGGAAGGGTTCATGAGGTGAATTTATTGAGTCCAGCTTGTTCAGGGGTGATAGGGGAGCTATAAACAATTTATAGTCTTAGACCTGGTGTCCAATTCATGACTAAGGGAATTTATGTGTGTCCCTTTGGGTCAAGGGAAAGCAGGGAGGCACATCTGACCACAAGGGCAGCAAGTGAGTAATAACATTTTGATCACACTTTAATAAGGTGCATAAAAAATGGAGACAAATGGTATGGGGTATAGGGTTTGGATGCTGAGAGATAGAGTAACCATAGTGAAAAAGGAATTCACCTCCCTTTGTTTTCTTTGATGTAATCAATCAGTGACCTTTAATGGAATCAGCCAGAAACTTGAAGATCCTTTAGGACTGATTGCAAGTACAGACACACCCTCAGAGAAAGGAAGTTGAAACCAACTGAGACAGGAAATTGATCCCACAAGCACTGTCTCCCTGGGCAGTGCCAGACAAATTAAGGAACTATGATTGGTTCCTGAGATGTGATGTGGGAGAACTAGTGGATAGAGAAAAATGTTTATAAGGTGAGACCTAGCATGAAGTGGGAGTAGGGATTCACACTCACTCTCTGAGATTCAGACTCTAGCGCTGGTAGCTCTTGCTGAAAGGACATTTGGATTCCCACTCGGATTTTAGATGGACTCGGATTTAGACTTATGCGCTGACTGAAGATTCTTGATGAGGAGACTCTTACTCCAGACACTCTTGCTGAAGAAACTCTCCTACTCTTCTGGCTGGAGTATGTGCTTATGGGGGTGGGGGTGGGTGGGAGGGGGGTGAGCTAGATTTCATCAGATCAGCAATTAGGGTATTTAGCTAAACTGCTCTCTACCTCTTTCCTACATTTCTCTCTCTTTACTATCTCTACTTTGGGGGTAATAAAGCTACTAAAGCTATTAACAGCCTCATAATTTTAATTGTAATTATTACAATTTTGTGACCACATCCTTTTAAAGTATTACACCATTATCCATGCCACTTTAGGGTTAGTTCATGAACATATTGACATCATCTTAAAGTTATCAACAACAGCTTTGGGTTCATTTATGAGCATAATGTTTGCTGGCTTTCTGCTGGTCTTTTCATGCACGTCTGGAGCTTATCTAAGGTTTGCAGACCATAAACAACTAGCAGGACAGAAGGCCCTTCCATTCAGGCCTCCTTGGCTTGCCCTAATTTAGCACATAGTCTCAGGATGAGGCCCTAGTTAATTTATGAGATGGTTTCTAGTGGCTCCTATGCTAGATGCTGCCTTAATTTATTTGGAGTCTGTAAATGGCTTTTAGGTTCCCATTTGCAATTTTACTTTCTGCTATTGTTACCTTTTACATAATAACTACTTATAAACTTATTTATCATTCTAATTAAAAGGTTGGGGAGAGCCCAGGGAAGGTGGTCAGAAGGACCAGATACAGTTTTAACATATCCTAGATGAAGAATCTCCCTCTACCAGTTGAGGTCAACACCTCCTCTGCAACCTAAATTATTCCACTTGTCTGTACTCATTATGAAAATGAAAGCGCCAAAAGCATTATTTTCATTCATTTGTCCTTTTCGATCCTGTTGTAAGGAGTGGAATTTCCCCTAGGAATCAAGCTAGACAAACTGTCATGATGCTCTGAGTTTTTCCATGGCCAGCAGGCCAGCACTGCTAGTTCCCTCATCCTAGGAAAAGCCCCCAAAGCACAAAATCATCCAAATGTCAGAGTTACTATAATGTTCCCTTTCAAGACAGGCAGCAAAAAGAGAAATAGAGGAGGCAGTAAGGTGGCTCAGTGGATGGAAAGCCAGGTCTAAAGGTGGAAGGTCCTGAGTTTAAATAGGACCTGAGATACTTCCTAGCTGTGTGACCCTGAGCAAGTCACTTAACCCCCATTGCCTAGCCCTTACCACTCTTCTGCCTTGGAACTAATACTTAGTATTGATTCTAAGACAGAAGGTAAGGGTTTAAAAAAATAAGAGGGAGAAGTAGGAATCAAAGTGGTGGAGAAGAAGAAAGATTTGTCTAGACAGCAAAACCCCACCAGTTAATTCATTCTGAATCTGAAATGAGGCAGCTCTGCCACACTGAATTTTCATTGAGAAAGACTAGACTTCAGTCATTCTTTAATGTTAAAGGGCTCTGGTGTTTTTGATCATAGTCCAGATTGGCGATATTATAGATATGAAGAACTCCCTGGTGCAGAAACTTCCTGACTGCTGCAGGAGAGAGGCAGTGTCGTGCAATTGATGGAGTACCTATCCTGAAGTCGTCCTGAATACCTGGGTTCAAGGCAAGTCTTATTAGCTATGTGACAACTGGCAAATCACTTAGGCTTTCTCATCAATTATTTAATAATTGCCTGAGCTGTAGCATGGCCTTAAAGAGGTGCCTGGGAGGTGAACTTGATGTTTAGATAGATAGATAGATAGATAGATAGATAGATAGATAGATAGATAGATATAGAAATATAGAAATGTGTATAGGTATGTATATGTAACATGTGTGTATAAACACATATATTTATACATAAAATACATGTATATTTTATATATAAATCCTTTGAAATTTTCATATACACATATGTGTATACATATATATGCATATATATTTGTAAGACACAAAATAAAAGAACTATATATAAACACACATGGAAGATTGAAGCCAACCATGAAAAAATCCTTGGATAGGTAGGGAGGAGAGAAAAGGGCACTATAAAAGAGAAGAACAATGTTCTCCCTAAATGTAGAAAACGGAGAACGTTCATCATCCAGTTAAAAGGGGAAATTTTTAACTAGAGTGTGGGGGCAAATGTTGGAGAATATTGGGAAACAGAAAAGGAAATGGCCAACCACTCTTGTATATCTTTGCCAACCATATCTACTATCTAGTATCATAATGAGTCAGATATGACTGAAAAATGACTGAGCAACAAATTGGGAAATCATTTTGAATGGACGGGATGAAGTCAGATTATGAATGACTTGAAAACCAGAGAAAGGAGTTTGACTCTGGGGCTTAAGGAAGCCTATAAAGGAGGACCCGGGGAAGTGTCCTGATGAAGGTTATGTTTACAGACAATCAATATGGTAGTACCGTGCAGAATCCATTGAAAAGCAGGGTCTAGCAACCAGAAAGCCATCAGTTCTTGCAATAATCTAAGTCTGATGGCATATGGTTCTATGTTAGGATAATGGCAGTGGCAATAGAGAGGAAGGAATAGATACTGGAGATATTAGTGTGTTATTAGAATTGGGATCTCTGAACTAAATTTCCTGTGAGTCCACTGGCTTCCTGTGGAAGTTTAGGGGTCCTTGAACTACATTTCCCATGAGCTCACTGGCTTCCTGTCTTATGTGATGATGTAGTGATCTTATGTGATGATGTAATCATGTGATTACGTAATGACAAAGACAGGAGGATAAAATTAAGGGACTGGACTTGCACTTCCTCTTTGCTAGCTTGGCAGCTGATCCACGGTTGGAGAAGAGGCAAGGGCATGAGTCTTTTAAACTGACTTAATGAGCATGGCACATGGCTTCATTTTTCTAATGGCTACCAATAAATCTTTTTAAATCAATATTTTTAAAGCTATCCTTTTATATTCATTTTATTTCTTGTGTTATACAAGAAAAATCAAAAGGACTTGGTGACAAATTAGATGTGGAAGTTAAAGGTTAGGGATGAGTGGATGTGTCTAAGGTTTTTAGCTTAGGTAATGGAGGGAACTGGTCATTTCATTAACTGTTGTTCTGTCACTTTCAGACATGTCCAATTTTTTATGAATCCATTTGGGGTTTTCTTGGCAAAGATACTAGAATAGTTTGCTATTTCCTTTTCCAGATCAATTTACAGGTGAGGAAACTGAAGCAAACATGTTTACTTATCCAGAGGTACATGGCTAGTGTCTGAGGTCAGCTTTCAACTCAAGAAGATTGATATTCCTGACTCTGGGTCAAGCATTCTATCAACTGCACCATGTGGCTGCCCCAACTTCATTGATAAAGGCAAGAAAATTGGAATGAGAGTTAGTTTCAGAGTAAAAATAATTAACTGATACTTAAAAATGACTTTGAGGTGATAGCATAATAGAAAATCTATATATTCTTTTGGAAGAAGAGCCAGATTTGAATTCTGGCTCTTATAACTCCAAACCATATGAGACAGTAATATAACCTTTCTTGTTTGTAGTTTCTTCACTTGTAAGGAGGAAACCATGTTCAGATCCACCATGTAGTCAATCTTTGTTCCCAAGCTGAATTTTTTTATTCTGCACCTTCTTGCAATCAACCAGAATTAATCAAGTAACGTTATAGTCCTCAAGGAGACATTTATGTAAGAAGAAATGTGAGACATCTCTCAAGAAGCAAGTATTCTCACTTCCTATTTCCCAGCCTACAATCTCCCAAACTTCCAGGAATGCATATTGAATCTTCTCTGATCCCTTTTTCAGAGCTGTTTACCAGCCCAATACAAAAAAAAAAAAAAAAAAAAAAAAAAATAAGTCATCCATATTGTACTCCTTTCAATGCCTGAACCCTCAGGATCTGAAAAGCACTCATTCCATCTCAGCACCACATCTCTGATGCTTCCAAGTCTTCCCAGAACAGAGGGTAAAGCTTTCTTTGTTCAGTCATTTTAGGCATGTCCAACTGTTTATGACTCCATTTGGGATTTTCTTGGCAAAGATACTAGAGTGGTTTGCCATTTTCTTCTCCAGCTCACTTGACAGATGAGGAAACTGAGGCCAATAGGAGTAAGTGATTTGCCCAGGGTCACATAGCTAGTAAGTGTCTGAAGCTGCATTTGAACTCAGGTCTTCCTGACTTCAGGTCCAGCAGTCGATCCACTCCACTACCAGGAAGCTATAAGGTCTATATCTATTACTTCTAGGCTTAGTGGAATGTTAATAACAATAATAATCGAACAGAAAGTGATACAAATTGAGGCAGCTTCCCATCTCCATATCACTTTCCCCTTCTGTCTCTTCCTACATCCTGATTCTTTCATGAGAATTAATACCCAGTTTTTATCTCGCCTTCTGAACTCTTTTCTTTTATAATTTTTTTTTGTTCTATAAGAGATAGCCATTAACACAATAGCCTCGGTACATTTTTTTTTAAACCCTTACCTTCCATCTTAGAGTCAATACTGTGTATTGGCTCCAAGGCAGAAGAGTGGTAAGGGCTAAGCAATGGGGGTTAAGTGACTTGCCCAGGGTCACACAGCTGGGAAGTGTCTGAGGCCAGATTTGAACCTAGGACCTCCCATCTCTAGGCCTGGCTCTCAATCCACTGAGCTACCCAGCTGCCCCCTCCTCGGTACATTTTGAGGAGTTCCCATTTCTCTTGCTTACTGGCCCCTACCAGATGACTTTATAACATCTGAATTTTACAGTTCTCAAAGGAGAGGCATCTAGGAGCAGTTAGGTGGCTCAGTAAATAGACAGCCAAGCCTAGAGATGAGAGGTCCTGGGGTCAAATCCAGTTTCAGACACGTCCTAGCTGTGTGACCCTGGGCAAGTCACTTAACCCCAATTCCTAGCCTTTATTGCTCTTCTCCCTGTGGAGAAGATACTTAGTATTGATTCTAAGACAGAAGGTAAGAATTAAAAACCTCAATGTATCACAGTTTATATTGTGTAGATTATAAAATCGAATATTAACTAAAGAAACCTCACAAAAAGGACAAGCTTACAAAAATGCCTGAAAAGAAACCATGGATTGAATATAGTAAAATTAATAATGTGAGAACAAATCAACAAAAAGGAAATGGCAAAACCAATGCTTCACCTAGCACCTAATCATAATTCACATTACCAAATAAAAAGCATGCTTTTAGCCTGTATAAATTCAGTGAAAATTTATTAAGATTATTTTTAATGGATTTACAAATATTTTCATTAAAAATGGACCTTTTCACAAGTGTATATTATGCAATGAAATATTAACTAACAATAGCATTATTAAATTAATTGAAATTAGAAATTTGTCAGCCAAATTTCAACAATAACTTTTACATGGGAGCCACTAAGTGGCTCAGCGGATTGAAAGCCAGGCCCAGAGATGGGAGGTCCTGGGTTCAAATCTGACCTCAGACACTTCCTAGCTGTGTGAATCAGGTAACTCACTTAATCCCAGTTGCCTAGCCCTTACCATTCTTCTGCCTTGGAACCAATACTTAGTATTGATTCTAAGACAGAAGGTAAGGATTTAAAAAAAAAAAAACAACCCATAAGTTTTGCATTATTGGTGGATTAGACTGACAGATGAGCAGCATGATTTGGAAAGTACAATTGATAATAAATTTATTCCACTTGGTTACACATCTTTTGGGGGAGTCTTTTTTAGCTCTGAGAGTCACTAAACTATGAAACAAAATATATCAAAAATATCAACTGTCAAAATAAACTAAACTTGGAACAGACTTTCAAAATCACCATAACAATGTAAAATTGAGATTTTGTAGAATGACATATTCAATGACATTATTCTCACTAGGCATACTAAAAAAGTAATTCTTATAATGAAGTTAAAATATTTTGTGTCATTAAAAAATAAAATAAATGTTTAAAATATTTATATTAGGTTTATTTCATCCTTTTTCATATCTATCATCACCTGTCTTTATAATGTACATAATGTATTAGTGCGAGCATATAATGACCTGTGCAGAGGGAGAAATTATTCTGTAGCCTCTGTTTATAGCTCAGAAGCACATCTCAGGTTTCCTATGCCTGGAATATATGCTGTCCCCACATCAGCTTGAGAGCAAGAACTGTTTTTCTTTTTCCTTTTTTTTTCCTTCTACCTGCATTAGTAGAGGGGGTCTCCTCCTCCGGGAGTTGGTCCCATCTCTAGCACAGCAAGAGCTTAATAAATGCTCATTGGGTTGAATAGGATTGGAGGCCAGCATCTTTTTTAGCATCAACTTTCTTCAATGATAAGAATGGAACAACCCCATTTAGATTCTTACTGCTTCAATAGCAGATGCACTCCTGGATCTCACAATTCCTCCCCATCCTTGCATACAAAAGATTCTCAAGGAGCTCTAAGAACAAATCCCTCCTTCCTTAATCAAATGATTCTGTTTTTAGCTCCACACCAGCTTATGGTGAGTCAGTGCCATCTCCTTCCTCTTGGGCACATTGCATCAGTAATGTGCGATTCTATCTGCTCTCGTCAGCACCTCCCACTGATTTGGGGGACTTACTCTCCTCTTGTTTTTTCATCCCCCATCTTCTTCCAGGGCAGCAGGCCCAGGTTCTTCCATTCTCCCTGGATTGCTTTGTAAAGGATCTTTAACTCTTCCTCTGCATGGTTATCTATGCTAAGGGAGGAGATTTTCTGGAAATGGCAGTGACGACAGTTATTAAACATCCAAAGAGAAATGTCCAGGAGACAACTGAAAATACAAAATTGGAATTCAGATGAGAGGAGAGGGACTAAAGGGGACAGATTTTGGAGCCAGTCTTTAGGTAATAACTGAAACCACAAAAATAAATGAGTTCTGCCTAATTATATTTTTGTTAAGAGTTTTCTTTTTATTTCTTTTTCTCCACTATTAAAGTCATTTTAATTGTGAGGAAAGTCACCGAAGAACCAGCTGAGATTTTTCCTATGACTCCTAATTACCCCCATAAGGGGCTAAAAGAATTTATGATACCTACCTTATGGTTATAAATCCTAGACTCCTTCCTCCATAGTGATTTTTTTTTTAAACCCTTAACTTCTGTGTATTGGCTCCTTGGTGGAAGAGTGGTAAGGGAGGGCAATGGGGGTCAAGTGACTTGCTGGGAAGTGTCTGAGGTCGGATTTGAACCTAAGACTTCCCGTCTCTAGGCCTGACTCTCAATCCAGTGAGCTACCCAGCTGCCCCCATAGTGATTTTTGATAAACTAGATCTGATGTGATTTTCTTCTTTTCAATTATCTTTGGAATGTAAATCACATCCTTTCTCCTGCCTATAGTTTTTTTCTGGCAGTTATAATCCAAACAACTTTATTCTTTCCCTTGTCTCTCTGATATGATTAGAGACTTAATAAACTTTAACAAATCTCTGTTCAGAATTGAGTTATTTTTTAGATTCTGGGCTTAGACAGAGGCATAAGAAACCTAGGTTTTGCCTCTAATCTAAATCTCTGCATGTTATAAAGTAATGGTAAATCTAATTAAAGAAAGAAAGAAAGAAGAGAATCAAATGAATACTATCAAAAATTAAAAGGGTGATCTCACCTCTAATGAAGAGGAAATTAAGACAATTATTAAGAACTACTTCGCCCAATTACATGACAATAAATATAACGATCTAGGTGAAATGGGCAAATATGTACAAAAAAATATAAAATGTCTAGATTAAATTTCCGCACGTTGATTCTTTTAAATGATAGCAGCATCCATCAGTGAACTCATGGTTATTTCCTTAACGATGTCTTAGTTGAAACCAGGGGTTCTTAATATGGGTTCCACAGACTCTGAGGGGTCCAGAAATAGACTTTAGGGGATCCATGAACTTAGATGGGAAAATAAATGTGTGCATGAATTTTTATTTTCTGTACTTTGCATTTACATTGTAGTAGTCATTGTAGAGGTATAATCTTCTCCAATAAAACACTTCTCAATCAGATTATCATTCCTCCTAGCCATATATTTTAATTACAGGGTTGTGCTATTGCAGGAACATTAGAAACCTTTAGAATAACATGCTTTCCCAGGGAAGGTGAAGGGAGAATTGGCTAGAGATGTTGCTTCAATTTTATCCCACCCTTTGCGGCTTACCTTAGAAACAAGACCTCCAGCATCTTTCATGGTCTCCAGATCACTTTAATGTCATTATTAGGGGGAATAAGAAAGATTCGGAATGTTCCTACCAGGAATGACTTTCCTAATGAATTGTTCAGTTGTTTTTCAGTCATGTTGAGATTCTTTGAGACCCCATTTGGGTTTTCTTGGCAAAAGGTACTGGAATGGTTTGCCATTTCTTTCTCCAGCTTATTTGATAGATGAGGAAACTGATACAAACAGGATTAAGTGATTTTCCCAGTGTTACCCAAAGAGTAAGTATCTGAAACCAAATTTGAAATCAGGAAGATGAGTCTTCTTGACTTCAAGCCTAGAATTCTTTACACCTAGCATATATAAAAGATATCAATATCAAATATCAATTGTTAAATAAAGATATGTTGGAAATTTAACTTGATGTAAAAATAAAAGATATCAATTATAGATATCAAAAATAAAACAAAAGAGGGCAACTGGGTGGCTCAGTGGATTGAAAGTCAGACCTAGAGATGAGAGGTCCTGGGTTCATATCTGGCTTCAGACATTTCCTGGCTATGTGACCCTGGGCAAGTCACTTAATCCCCATTGCCTAGCCCTTACCTCTCTTATGCCTTGGAACCAACACACAGTATTGATACTAAGATAGAAGGTATGGGTTTAAAAATAAAATAAAGATATATCAAATAAAATACATCAATAATTTGTTTTAAAAAGGAAAAGAAAATTCCACTAAATACTAATTTGGGGAGAAAAATCTTAAGACCATCTATGAGGTTTGTGAAATATAAGTTTGGGAATTATCTTTCATCTAGAAAGGACACCAAATCTAATAAGAAGCTTACTAGACTGTAGGCTCTATGAAAGCAGAGACCATATCCTCCCTAAATTTTCTATTTCTTTTAGCTCCCATCCCTAAGTTCTATACACAGTAGGTGCATAATCAATGTTTATAGGATTTGATTATTGAGATTGGGTTGCTCTTTAAAAGTCATCCAGTTTCAAGTGCATTTACTTAGTGAGTTAAAGAGACAAAGAGATTACTGGAAAAGATTAAAAGGGCTTAAACACAACATAATAAATAAATAGTTCTGCCTTATATAAGAATCCAAAAATTCCTTTTTATCATTTAGACCCACAGGAATGGAAGGACCTTAAAGTCCAACCCCCATTTTACAGATAAGAATACTGAGATCTAGAGAGGTGAAAAGACTTTCTTAAGGTCTCAGAGATAGTAAAGAACAAGGAGCAAAGATAGTTTGAGCCATTTTATAGATCCGAGTTCATTGTCCTTATAAGGTAAGAAAAGATAGGGAGATAACTCTTTTCCAGGAAAGAGTTCCCTGTTGAAAGGGAAGGTGGGATTAAGCCACCTCCACATTAGTCAAAAATCATAAACTCAAAGGACTTTTTCTAAGTCTAGTGCCACTGATGTCCAGCTTAACCATTCCTTTGGGTATCATCCAGCTCCTTGTCTCAACTTTTTCCCCAGACCTTGGCTCCTCTAGCAGTAGAAGACTTCTGAGGGCAGGAGCTGCTTATCCTATAAGCCTATTACAAAAATTATTTCCTTCTCATTCAATATGATGCATTGTGGACTTTTTCCCTCCTCACTCAACAGTTCAACATGTAAAATTTGAAAACTCAGACAAGTCTCAACATAGCTTCTGCAGTTTATAGGGAAATTCAAACTGAATTAGGCATCAAGTAACCCAAGAAAATGTTAGCTGAGGCTGAATGAAGCTTCTGCTATACTATTTTTGGTATCTAAAATGTTCTAACCCAGCTCTCTTTAACCTTGGAAGTCTTACTATTATTCTCTAATGTTCCTTCAGGAAATCTTCCTTGATCTCCCAAATCAAATATAGTATGCCATGCTACACCTTTCATTATATTATAAATTTTGTGCTATCATCACTATGTAATTATTGCATATTTGTGTGTTATTGTGAAAAATTAATATCGAATTGGGATTTTTTTTTGAGAAATGGTTTCCCCTTTGGCCCCCAAGAAAAGTTTGATTTTAAAACTACAAAACAATCTTTCCCCAAGGCTACGAAACTGGGTACCGTGAATCAGAATGTAATGGATTTCTCTACTAGCAGCAATGCAATGACCCAGGACAATTCTGAGGGAGTCTATGAGAAAGAACGCTACCCACATTCAGAGGAAGAACTGTGGGAGCAGAAACACAGAAGAAAAACAACTGCTTGATCACATGGTTCAATGGAGATATGATTGGGGATGTAGACTCTAAACAAGCACCCTCGTACAAATATTAATAATATGGAAACAGGTCTTGATCAATGACATATGTAAAACCCAGTGGAATTGCACATCAGCTATGGGAGGAGGGAGAAGGTAGGGGAGGGAAAGACTATGAATCTTATAACCATGGAAAAATATTCTAAATTAATTAAATACAATTTTCTAAAAAAACAAAATAAAATATACCCACTGATTAATATTATTATACACAGTGCCTGTCTGAAATATAACTACTGACTAACTGAATGGATTGCCCATCCAATTGTGATTTGCAGTCTGGAGAGTAAGAATTCTCATTTCACTTGGTTCTTGTGTGAACTGTTAAGTCAATTTAGTTTGAATGATCATGTAACTACTGAAAAAATCTTTTGATGCTCTGGGGCTTGACACAAACAATACAGTCAGAAGTCTTAAGCAAACAGAAACCCTGAAGGATCTCATCATCTACATGGGACATTCTTCATGAATGTGATGAAGGCTTTTAATAGCTATACATCTCCCTGTGTTATACCTTGCTTGATGTTAATAATCACAAGATTGTTAAACAAAGGTGTCACTATGGTTGTATCTATCAAACAATCATGTATCATCTCAACATGTGCAGGGGAAATATCTTATTTGGAAAAGAGTCCTCAAGCTTGCATTTTAATGAGACAAATATTTTAAAAAATCATAATCAATGAATAGAAAACAAGAGAAAATATCTTTACCTTTTACTTAATTTTGTGACTACGAAGATGGGTTTTGCAGTAGAAAATTATGGAAGCTTGCCTGTTTCCTTTTCATATTTCAATCAAGGATACTCTCAATATATGTGGAGGTCATTTTTCATAAAAATGAGGTGAGAAAATAAGGATGTTGTTTGATAGTTACTTATGTCCTTTTAAACATTTTTAAACCTTATTTTTTCTACTTATAATAGTTACACAAGAACTGGCAGAATATTGGAAGAAATATTCTTCTTCTCTGAGACTGAGATCTGCCATGCAAAAAACAATAAGTGATATTCTTCTCACAAATGTGTGTACTGCAGCCTCATGGTAATAAAAGCAGAAGTTGCAATTATTTGACACATACTTTGCTCCAAAACTTGCAAGTGGGTTGAAATAATTGCTCCATGTATAGGAGTGGGGATCCATCTTGGTATGAGTCACTGCTGACTCCAAAGGGGTGTTCCTCCAATATGATTAGAAGGCAGAGCACCACAATGACTTAGAAGCACAGACATAAATAGAATGCAGAAGACAGTGGTAGTTTGACAGGTCCCTTAACTGGACAATTGTTTCTCTATTAATAGAAACAGGTCCTATAAAACCTCTGGTAAATGACTGATTTAATCATGATCATCCCAAATAATTCCAAAAATTAATAACCAGAAAAAATGTCAACCAAAGGAAACTTCAAGTCATAAAAGGAAAAGGCCACATTATATGGAGGACCCTGACACGGTGGATTATACCAAAACTACAACACCAGGGTTTCAAAGAGCAGGCAGGGCTATTCACAGAGAAACTCTTCATCTATACATCCTTCAACTGGCAGCGAAGTCTGACATCTTTTATATAGGGAATTTTTGTAGAGGTAATTTCCTCCCCCAGAAGTGCTCAATACCAGTGAAATCAAAAGTTTAGTCTCCATCTCATTCAACTATCACTATCCACTAACTGGCTACTGGAATGGATTTCTTAACTTGACTTTCTACTGTCAATATTCATCAAACTTGCAACCTGCGAATGAAAAAGTTCTTTACCCAACTCTCTTACCTGCCCCATTCTCTTCAAGGAATCATATAGCCTTATGTCTGCTGACCAACTAGACTCAAGGTCCAAAAATATTTTCTTTTCTAGGTAGTGAATAATCTTTCCCACAAAGAGGTGAGCACAAATTTTAGATTCAGTCATAAAATGTCAAAGAAGAAAAAGGTCTCGAGGACCTAGTTCAACCTCTTATTTTACAGAGAGGAAAACTGAGACCTAGGAATAGGAAGCGAGCTGTTAATTTCACATAATGAATGAGGTTTCACTTTTCAGGGATGCGTTGATAAATGTTTTAACAACTAGCTCTCCAAAGGGGAACAGGGTTAACATACGCATGACATGCTTTATTTTTTAGTTGAAATCAGAGGTTTTTATTTTTGCACTACATATGATAAATATCTAAGCACAGAGAAACATAACTAGCTAAAACTGGGTATAGTTGCTATTCTTGGTATATCAAGTATCCTTTTTATGATTTAACTGTTTTTATTATTAATTTACTTTTAACATTCTTGTTTTTAAAATTTGAGTTCCAAATTATTTCTCTCTCTCTCTAACTCCTCTTCTATCCACTGAGAAGCCAATCAATATGATAACAGTTATACAACGTAAAATCATACAAAACATTTCCATGTTAGCCATGTTGGGGGACAAGAAAAAAATAAAGTGAAAAAAAATTATTCTTCAATTTATACTCAGAATTCACCAGTTGTCTTTCTGGAGGTAGATAGCATTTTTCATCATAAGTTCTTTGGAATTTTCTTGGATCATTATCTTGATCAGAGTAGCTAGATCTTTCACAGTTGATAATCCTTACAATATTGCTGTTACTAGATACAACAATGTACTACTGGTTCTGCTCACTTCATTCTGAATCAATTTATGTTTTCCTAGGTTTTCCTGAAACCATCTTGCTTGACATTTCTTATAACACTAAAGTATTCCATCATAATCATATCTTACAACCTTCAGCCATTCCCCAATTGATGAGCATCCTCTCAATTTCTGATTCTTAGCCACCACAAAAAGAGTTGCTATAAATATTTGTACATATATGTCCTTTTCTTTTTTTTTTAAATCTCTATGAGGTACAGGCCTAGTAGTGGTATTGCTGGATCAGAAGATAGACATAGTTTTATAGCCCTTTGAGCATAGTTACAAAACGTTATCCAAAATGGTTGGACTAGTTCACAATGCCAATAGGGCATTAGTGTACATATCTTTCCACATCTCCCTCCAGTTCTTTGTAAAAGGGGTAAAAATTATGGTTGGACTGAATGTACAAGAGTAGGGTTGCCAGGAATTAAATACTTAATTCCAGTAAAAGACTCAAGTTAGAATGACTTTTATGGTAGTTTATTTACAAATAGGAAGAAAGAGTGAAAGTAAGAAAATCAGAGAGAGGATAGGGCAAGATATCTAACCTAATATGCTAAGTATTTTGCTCTTGCCCCTGGCTTAACTGAGGCAGAGCTAATTAGTCCTTAGCCAGAGGGGCCTCAGCCTTGAGCTGAGGACCCATCTAAGGGCTTCTGTCATGAAGCCTCTCCTAAGAGGGGAGGCTTCTCCTTAGGATAATCTCTTCAGAAAATCCAGGAAGGAGTCAGTCTTTTTCACTCACCCACATGGTAGTTCAAAAGGAAAGCAGTCTAAGGTTCTCAACCAGAGTTCCTCCAGGGTCCAGTTTAAAGCGAAAGAGTGCCTCCAACTCGAGCTTGAAACTCCAAAGAAGGATGTTCACAGGAAGTTGTAACTCCTTTTTAAAGGCACTTCTTTTGCATCACTTTCTGTGCATTCCTTCCATTTTACGTGTACTAATTACAGGCTATGGCTTTTCTTAGGACTGCTTAGGGGGCAGTCAATCAATTCTGATTCATCACCCACTTTCACATACATGAGTTACAGACCTCCTCCACTCGAGTGTAAGTGGGGTGTTTACACTTTTGATGATTAAATCTAAAAATGAGCAGGGTAGAGTTAATATTTTCTTCACATCTTGTCATTTTTCTTTTCTATAATGCTAGCATCTGATAGGTGTGAAGTGGTACTGCAGAGTTGTGTTAATTTTCATTTCTCTAATCAATAGTGATAAATAGGGCATTTTTTCATGATTATAAATAGCTTCAATTTCTTCTTCTGAAAACTTCCTGTTCATATTCTTTAACCATTCATCAACTGGTTAGCTCCCTATATGTTTGAAAACCGAAGTTTTTATCAGAGAAACGTATCAGAGAAATTTTTTTCCAGTTTCCTGTTTTCCTTCTCATTTTGGCAGCATTTGTTTTGTTTGTGCCTTTAAGAATCTGGATGCTTTGGCATTTGGTGCATATATATTTAGTTTTTATATTACTTCATTGTGTAGTGTAACCTTTTAGCAAAATGTAGTTTCCCTTATTATCTCTTTTAATTAGGTCTATTTTGGCTTTTGCTTTGTTTGAGATTATGATTACTACCCCTGCCTTTTTTACCTTAGTCAAAACATAATAGATTCTGCTCCAGATTAAAATTAAATAATTTTTATTCTGTGTGGTTCTTCTTTTTCAAGTGTGTTTCTTGAAAACAATATATTGTTGGCTTCTGATTTCTAATCCATTCTGCTATCTGCTTCCATTTTATGGATGATTTTATCAAATTCACATTCACAGACATGATTATTATGTATATTCTTCCCTCCTTCCTTCTCTCTCTTTCTCTCTCTTTTCTCTCTCTCTCTCTCTCTCTCTCTCTCTCTCTCTCTCTCTCTCTCTCTCTCCCCTTTTCTCAAAAGTTTGTTTTGCTTCTGATCATTGCCTCTTTTAATCTGTCTTCCCTTTTACCACATCCCCTTTTACTTATTCCCTTCCCCTCATATTTCCCTGTTGGGTAAGATAGGTATCTATACCCAACTGAGTCTGTATCTAGGAAGTATGTTTCTTCAGTGAATTTTTGTGCCTCTTTTTATTGTTAGACCAATTCCATTTTTAAGGTTTCAGAATATTTTTATTACCTCTTTTTTTCCAAACTCTTAATTCTCTTTTCATAATTTTCTTTCATCACTCTCTTTTCCTTTCCCAATTTTTCCTCTACCACTCTTACTGTCTTTAAAAAAAAAAAAAA
>NC_058131.1:393589305-393609045 GCF_016433145.1 Gracilinanus agilis | reverse complement strand
AGGAAAGGAAAGGAAAGGAAAGGAAAGGAAAGGAAAGGAAAGGAAAGGAAAGGAAAGGAAAGGAAAAGAAACTGTACTAAGATTTGCCATTTCATACACAATACTCTTTTTATGTCCAACTTTGTATAATGAAATGCTAATTTTATTGGGTATTTATTTATTTGTTTGTTTTATTTTTTTAGAAAAATTTTCCATGGTTACATGATTCATGCTCTTACTTTCCCCTTCACCCCCCCCTCACATACCCCACATAGCCAATTCACATTTCCACTGGTTTTAACATGTGTCATCGATCAAGACTTATTTCCATATTATTGATAGTTACATTGGTGTGGTAGTTTCCAGTCTACATCCTTATTGGGTATTTATTAAATTCACAATGAAAACGAGATCTTCAAAAAATAATAAGAAATGCATGCTCAAGGTCCAAAGAGAAAATAAATGGATGAAAGGGTCTGGATGGGTCATGGTAAATTTATCACATACAACACAAAGCACATGATTGTCTGACATATCATACATATAAACAGGTAATGTAAAAAAAAAAAAACTCTCAAGTTTCCTATCGGGTCAGTGGCCTGAGTTGTTAATACTGACAGTTCCAAGTTTAGCCCTGCTGGCAGTAAAGATTCACCAGGGTTTTTCTGTCCTGTTTGGAGGTGTGGCCAGTGTGGCCAAGCACACCAAAGATGGCCATGGGGATTGCTCACCAGTGCCCTGAGCCTCCCACAGAGTGCTAGTGAGTGACACCAGACACCCAGCTCTTTCAGTCCCCAACTGTCCACCCTTCTGATGTAGGTCTGCTGTTAGAGTGGCAATGTGGTCCAGTAAGAGCACTTCTATTCCTGTACCCTCAAAGAGTTCAAAGAAAAGGAAAAGAACCTTCAAGCACAAAAATACATTGTATTGGACTTTGAAGTCAAGAAAACCTGTTTTCAAATCCTACCTCTGAAACTTTCTAGCTTACCATGGACAACACATTTGCCCTCTTCAAGCCTCGGTTTCCTCATATGTAAAAGAGGGATAATATCTGTGCATCTTTGTCTAGGTCCTGAAGTTCAAATGAGACAATGTACATAAATGGCTTTCAAAACATTAAATTTGTATAAATGTGCTAGTTATTATTACTAATGTAGCAAAACAGAAAAGACTAGGTTGTAGAGACTAAGTACTTTCTTTTAATGTAAGATCTTAAATAATAGATGTTTATAGTTTCACATACTTAAGAAAAAAACACATTTATCAATCATCTGTTGCACCCAAGTACTGTGCTAGGTGCTTTGCAAGACAAAATCCCTGCCCTCAAGGAACCTATAATCTAACATGTGCTTCAATTAGTCATTAAAAATATTTTAAACATAAATCTGTGCCAGGCACCATGCACTGAGGGTGCAAAGGAAAGGTAAAAGGGACTCCCTGACCTCCAGGAGCTCATGATCTAATGGGGGAGACAACAAGCAAACCAATATGAACAAACTAGCTATATCCAGGATAAATAGGAAATAATCAACATGGGGAAGGGACTAGAATTGAGAGTGACTGGGAAAGGCTTTCTGTAGAAAATGAGATTTTAGTTAGGATCTGAAGGAAGCTAAGGAGGTTAGAAGGGAGCACATTCCAAGCATGTGGGACAGCCAGAGAAAATGCCCAGATCCAAGAACTAGTGTCTTGTGTTTGTGGATCAGCCAGGAGAACGGAGTCACTGAAGCCAAGAATAGGAGGTAAGAAGAAGACTTGAAAGGAGACTAATTATGAAGGACTTTGAATATCAAACAGCCTTTTATTTTTGCTCCTGGAGCCCCATAGAAAGCCACTGGCATTTTATTAAGTAGGGAGTGACATGTTTGGACTTGTGAATTGGGAAAATCAGTCTAGTGGCTAAATGGAGAATGAATTAAGAGTGGGGAGAGACTTGAGACAAACAGAACCCCCCAAGAGGCCATCACAACAGCCCAGGAATAAGGTGATGAGGGTCTGCATCAGAATGATGACAGGGAGGAGTGATGTGGGCTGCAACATCCCACAAACCCTGCCAAGTATCTGTACACAATCAAAAGAACATAGAAACCATGCCAGCTGATTAGAGGGGGGCCACCTTTCAGATAAGACAAGTGAGTTGCTTAAATTCACATCAATCTTTAGCCATAACCTCTCTCCTCGGTTGGGGATGGTTCAGTTCCCCAGTCACACAGGATGAGGGTCAAAAAATGCTGTTTCCACACTCACTACCTTCCTTAGAGTCTGTGCAGAAAAAGGCAAAACTTAACATAAAGTCACCCCAGGGTATTTAATATATCATTAGCACCCATTTTCTTTGCAGTTTTGCTTCCCGCTGAGAGGGCAAACAGAGTGAACCATGGGTAAAGCCACCAGACCAAAGTGGACGTTGAGTAAAGTGACATCAGTTCCCTGGAAACACAGGGCAACAGCTGCCCAAACAAATGACCCCTTCCCTAGCAACTAAGCAAGATTAAAAAGCATTCCTGAAAACCTTTCCACCAGCAGCCCTTTTCATTGTCATGCCCTTCCCATCACCAAGGTCACTCCATCACCAGGGCCCTTCTCTTGCCTTCTTCCCTCTCTCAATAAAGCTTGCTCCCTTGCCATGGAGATTGTCCAAGTCCTTAATTCTTTGCACAAGACCCCCATCTTGCCACCCCACACAGCAGAAGAGAGTGGTGGATGGTATTTCAGAAATCTTACAAAAAAGAAATTGAATGGCCTTGGCAAGAGATTGAATTTGGGCTATCCCATAACCCAGTGTTCATATTTTATTTTTTAATGTAAAAATACATAACATTCAACTTATTGCTCTATTTACGCTATTGTAATCACTGCATATTATTTGTCGAGTCCATTTTTCCCCCTCCATTTTGTGCCAATGCTATAAGGTAAACAGAGTCTATTGAAAGTTTTTAACTTAACAGCCAACTCTTTATTATTCATACCATGGGAAGGGAGGCTCATTATGAATAATCCCCAAATAATTTGTATAGGACTTTTTGTTATTTTTAGTAGTTTTGGTCATGTCTACGATTTCCTGGCAAAGACACTTAGAGTTGCTTGCCATTGCCTTCCCTAGTTCATTTGACAGATGAAGAAACTGAGGCAAACATGTTTAAGTGATACACCCAGCTAGTAAGTGATTTGAATTCAGAAAGAGGAATCTCCCTGACTCAAAGCCTACCATTTTATCTATTGTACCATCTGGCTGCCTACCCTCTCTAATAAAAGACACTTAATAAATATGTTGAATTGAATACAGCAAATATCAATAGCTAAAACCAGCAGGGTGCTGGCACCCCCAAACCAGCTCTCAAGAGCCTATTGTTAAATTTCTAGCAGGACCACTTACATCTTGGAAATCATTAATTGCTACAAACCAGGGAAGGGAAATGGTGCTGGGTAGAATTGGACCAGGAGTAACCAATCTTGGATTAAAAATGCACTTGCAGGAGACAGCTGGGTGGCTCAGTGGATTGAGAGCCAGGCCCAGAGACAGGAGGTCCTAGGTTCAAATTTGGCCTCAGACACTTCCCGGCTGTGTGACCCTGGGCAAGTCACTTAACCCCCATTGCCTTAGCCCTTACCACTCTTCTGCCTTGAAGCCAATACACAGTATTGATTCCAAGACAGAAGGTGAAGGTTTATATTTAAAAAAAAAAATTCGATTGCAGTTAATCCATGTAAATGAATCATCAACAAAGAGTTAAGTTTATTTATTTTGAGGATTGACCTCAGCTCTTTCATTTGCATGACTTGGCATTTGTTCCCTTAGTTCAGCATATGTTAATTAGACTTGGAATACAGCCAAAACAGTAATAGGTACTCACTTAAGAACAATGATAAGCTTAACAAATAGAATCTTCTTCTGTTTGTTGTCTTCCTTACATTTTCCTCCATAAAAGCCCTCAGCATGACTTTGCTTAGCTGGATCTCTCCAAGCCTTCTTTAAACCGGATCTGGTCTCCCTTGCCTCTCTCTGCTTTCTGAGACCGTATTGCTTGTCTTTTTCTGTCATCTTTCTTTGCAAGATTTGACAAACAAGTTTCTATCCTAAAATGGCGCTGCCTTTGGCCATCATTTCCCTCTGCTTGACAAGGAAGCTAGCTATTGTCTGACTAAGGCTCTTTTAGATGCTTTTAATCTCATTATAGCAATTGATCTGTGTTGGCTAAACTTAGGCACAAAATTATTATAATTGATGGTAATGCCTTTTCTTCTGTCCATTACCCACTGATAGAAATGGGGCAGCATTGAATTGCCTTAATTAAATGTGCTTTTTCCCATGATCCTGTCTTTTAGCTTCATGGCAATTATGAAATGCATGCAGATGAAATGTACTTCTGTCTATATCACACATACACATTGTAATTACAGCTAGTTTTCCTTTGGGCAAAAGCATTGGATCTCAAATGGTCACTGAAGGTGAAAAGCCCTGTTCAAGGACTAACCACACTCTTTGCCTCCCTAGGATGGGATTCTGATCGCTATTCAGAGTGTCGCCACCAGGTGGCACTATAGCTACCAGTCAAGTACCAGAGCTCAGGGGCAAACGTAAGCAGCCTACCCAGATCGCTATGCCAGTGCTGGGAAGCACTCTCAGATTCCTCTACCTGTCCGGGTTCAAGAGTACATCAATTTAGAAGGGGCCAGATGGGTGGCTCAGTGAATAGAGAGCCAGACCTCCTAAGTTCAAATCTGGCTTCAGACACTTCCCAGCTGGGTGACCCTGGGCACGTCACTTAACCCCCATTGCCTAGGCCTTACCACTCTTCTGCCTTGGAACCAATACATAGTATTGACTCCAAGATGGAAGGTAAGGGTTAAAAAAAAAAAAGAGTACATCAATTTAGGGTCTAACATGAAAAGATCATTAGCATATTTTCAAAAATTATTCATTATTCATAAATTTGCATATTTCCAAATTATTTGTTCATTATTTTAATAAATTTATTGTTTTTTAAAACCTCTTATCTTCTGTCTTAAAATCAAAATAAGTATCAGTTCTAAGGCAAAAGAGCAGTAAGAGTTAGGCAAATGGAGTTAAGTAACTTGCCCATGGTCACATAGCTAGGAAATATCTTGGGGCAAATTTGAGCCCAGTTCCTCCTAACTCCAGACACTCTCTCTCCACTGAGCCACCCAGCTACCCTTCATAAATTTATCATAATTGGGCAGCTGTGTGGCTCAGTGGATTGATAGCCAGGCCCAGAGATGGGAGTTCCTAGGTTCAAATCTGGCCTCAGACACTTCCTAGTTGCATGACCCTGGGCAAGTCGCTTGACCCCCATTGCCTTTCAAAATAAATAAATAAATAAACTGTCATAATTGCCTCAACCCTCATTTCCATTCTTACTTCTTTCCATATATACTCATCTGTAAGTAGTATATTTACTAAGTTGAATCAGATATCAAAATATACAAAATATATAAATGGGCAAAAATGAATAAATAAACCTCCTTTCCCCTAAAGTCTGGCTCCCAAAAGAGCTGCTCTAGGAAGCTTTACATAGTCCTTCAGCTGAAATGGACCTTGCCTACATATTTACTGAGGCACTTTGTTGAGACTTCCTTTAGCTTGTGTCTACCTTGTTTGATTTTTGTATTATTTATGTATTTTTACAGATTGGTTGGATATCAATTGGATATCAAAATATTACTAGAGATCCTGCAGCTTAGCATTTAAGCATCCATAGGCAGCATTTTCTCCTTTTCCCATTTTCAGTCTGGCATTCCCAAGAGCACTTAAGCAAAGCTCTTTCTAGCTTTCCTTTCAAAGTCAATGAGGGAAAGTGGAGATATCACCTTAAAGGCCATTCTTAAATCTTGCTTTTTGGTAATCAGGTCTAAAAACTCAAGTTTACAAGCTATTGGCTTTCTCCCAGGCACATCCATGGCAGTAGCTCATTGCTTACTTTGTGACAACCATGAAGAGCACCTTGGAAGGTGACATAGCATGGATAGTCTGTCTGCAACATGGGAATTCCAGGTGGGAAAAGATTATGCTGCCTGTGAAATCAGAGAACCCACCCGCCCTGGGCAGCCAGCGAGCAGCTTTTGAACTACTGGTGAGCCTATGAATGTATGGATGGCATGTGTAGCAGAGGACCACGGCAGGAGCAAAGGAGAAGGCTTCATATTTAGATTCCAGCTATGTCACCTTCCAAGGTGCTCTTCATGGCTGTCACAAAGTAAGCAATTGCCTTTGTGCTGAAAGATCCAGCTGAAATAAATTCATTTTAAGCAATTCATTTATATTAATCCCCAAGGCTACCCAAGCCACAGGTACTTCTAGTCCCACTGACGTTCCAGTCGGGCAAAAATATAGGGGAATGTTAACCAAAGGAAAAGCTGAGCTAGGAAGGCATTGCATTCATTTATAATATATAATGTATTTGTGTGTTCAACACAATGTTATTTATGTGTGAAGTATATATAAAGTATATATGATTGTGTACAAATAGGGAGAGAAATGTGTGTGTATATACATGTGATACAAAGGGACAGGGGGATTAAGCCCTACATGACTGAAATGTGTGCATGAATATAAATGTAACAGCGACTACTTTGACCTTCTATTGTCTAAATTTCAGGTATGTTATACTTCATCCCTACTCCAGGGTTTTCCATTACCCTTAAATTGGAAGGGTGACAGGGCAGGGTCTAGGTCAGTGATAGCAAGCCTTTTAGAGACCGAGTGCCCAGGTTGTGACCCTTATACCGCATCTGAGTTGCCCTCTTACCCCAGATAGGAGGGAGGAAGTGCTCCCATTAGGCTGCTGGGCAGAGAGGCAGGGGAAGTGAGAAATATCCTCAGGCACTAATGGAGTAGGGTAAGGGAGCAGTCCCTGCTGTCATGCGTGCCAGAGGTTTGCCAACACAGGTCTAGGCTCCCTGCCAATGGTTCCAGCCCCCATCAATGATGCTTCCTTAATTTTAGGGGGTGGATTCCCCATTCTATGGTTCAATTTAGTCACTAAGAGGTTTTATTTTTTAAAAATTTATTTCAAATGTATCACAAATAAAATAAAAATCTTATTCTCAAAAACATAGGATTTAATCCCCCTCCCTCCATTTCACTAACTCAGTCTTGGGAGAAAACATTGGGAGGAAACATTCATAGTTTAGCCCTAGGAAGAGAGAGGCAGAGAGACAGAGAGAAAGAGCAAGACAAAGACAGAGAAAAAGAGAGAGACAGAGAGAGAGAAATGTATATGTGTGCATATGTATGTATATACTTTTGAACATATGTGTGTGTGTGTGTGTGTGTGTGTGTGTGTGTGTGTGTGTGTGTGTGTGTGTATAACCCATGGTCCTCTCAGTTGATAAATCTAATCACCTTTTTTTCAATTCTCTTCTATATGTGGTCTCTGTAGCTTATGACACAGTTGATCACCCTATCTTTCTAGACAATATGTTCTTTTGGCTTCCATAACAATGATCTTTCTTGGTCTCTTCTATATCATCATCTCTCTCGTGCTACCCAAAGTGTGGTAGCCTTCCATGGTTCTGTTCTGTGCCTTTTATCTTCTCTTTATACCCTCTCTTGGTGATTTCATTTGTCCTATGGGTTCAATGACCATTCCTTTACAGGTAACTCTGAGATCTATACATCTAGGCCGACTCTTGCTTTTGAGCTTCAATTCCTATTCATTTTTTCTCTTGTATATAGCCGACCAGATTTTTTGTAGGCATCTTAAACTCAACATGTCCAAAATGGAATTCATTATTTTCACACTTAAATTTAACACTTCTCCAAACATCCCTATTTCTGTGGAGGGTGTCATAACCGTTCTAGTTATCCGAGTTCACAAACTTGGAGTCACTCTTAATTCTTCCAGCTCTCATCCCATTGAGATATCCAATGGGTTGCCAGTTCTTATTATCTTCTCTCTACTCACATAGCCATTACAATACCTTCTCACTTTTTACTTCAATTGTTGCAACAATATTCTAATTGAACTCCTGCCTTCTTCTGGTTTCTCTTCTCTTCCAAACCATCTCCACCCAGCTGTCAATTATCTTCCTCAAGCACAAATCTAAGCATGTCACTCTTTTGCTCAAGAATTTTCAGTGGCTTACTATTGCCTCTAGAAGAAAATCTTCAACTTGTGATTTAAAGTTTACAGTTTGGCTCCAGTTTATCTTTCATGGTTTATTCGACACAATTCCATCCTAGTCAGATTGAGTCAGTGACCCTGGCACTCCATCCCTAGTCCTGGGCCTTCATTCATTCTGGTTGTTTTCCATTTCTGAAATGCACATCTTCCTCCTTTTGCCTCTTAGAATCCCTAACTTCCTTGCAATGATCCAGGACAACACCAAGGAACTTATGAGAAAGAATGCTGTCCACATCCAGAGAAAAAACTGTGGGAATAGAAACACAGAAAAAAACCATATGATTGATTATGTGGTTCAATGGGGATATGATTGGGGGTTTTGGTGTTAAAAATTCACTCTATTATAAATATGAATAATATGGAAATAGGTTTTGAACAATGATACATGTATAATCCAATGGAATTACTTATCAGCTCTCTTGTTTCTTCTCCCACTTGTATGGCTACACCTTCTCAATCTCTCTCCCAACCTCTCCCAAGAATTCTGGTTTCACGTCACTAACTAGACATCTCCAAGTGGATGCCTTGTAGGCATCTCAGATGTAATATATTCAAAAAATAACTTTTTTAGTTTCTCTTCAAAAACACCTGCTCCTCCAAACATTCCTATTTGTGTTGAAGACAATGCCATGTTTCTAGTCACTTGAGCTCAGAAGCATGTAATCATCTTCATCTCTTCCCTCTCTCATAGCCTCAAATCCAATCATTTGCCAACTCTTGTCCAATCTACCACCACAATACCTCTCACATCTATCCCCTTGCCTCCATTTTACCAATAACCCTCATAGTTTGGAACCTTATCTCTCAGCCAAACTATTGTAAAAGCCTACTAATGGATTTTTCTGATTTTAATTTTCCTTCTTTCTAATCCATCCTCCTGATAGTACCAAAATTGACATTTTTTAGATACAAATCTAACTATATAACTCCTGGGCTTAAAAGTCTTTTAGCCACCTATTGTTCTTGAGATAAAATCCAAAAGTGTCCAAAAAATATGTCTCATTCTGAGCCCCTAACTTTTCTGTCAGAAAGTACGTAGCATGTTTCATGTTGGCCATTGAGTTGATCTAGAACTTTTAAGCCTTTTAAAGTTGTTTGTCTTTACAATGTTGTTATTTAAACTGTTAAAGAAGAGTTGTCCAGAGAGTTTATGGACTTGAATATAAATTCTTGGTATTTCACAATTTCTATTGGATGAAATAAAGCCTAAAAAATAAAATAAAGTAAAATAAAACACAAAGGGGGCAGCTAGGTAACAGTGGAGGGAGTCAGGCTTGGAATCAGGAGGACTTGGGTTCAAATCTGGCCTCAGATACTTCCTAGCTATGTGACCCTGAGTAAGTCACTTAACTCCAATTACCTAGTCCTCGCTCCTCTTCTGCCTTAGAATTAATACTAAGTCTGAAGGTAAAGGTAAAAAAAAAAAAAAAAGATAAAATACAAAACCTTAAGCCTAGAATGAGTGAATAAAGGAATAAAGTATTTATTAAGGGCTTACTCTGTGTCTTGCCCTGTGCCAAATACAAAGTTTAGAAAAGTCCGGATCCCAATCTTTTTGGAATTTATAGCTTCTGACAAAATAACTAAAATATATAATGTAGCAAAAATAAATGTAATATATAATATTAATTATATAATATACAGCATACATATATGTGTGTTATATTCATAATATTTAATACATAATGTTAGATAATAGGTATATTAGAAAGCTACAAAACAAAGGGCAACATAATGTTCACTAGAAAGGTCATTACCAATGAAGAGATTTAAGGAAAGCTTCTTAGAGGAAGTAGCTTTTGAATTGGGCTTTAAACGACTGATGGAAATTCAATAAGCAGAGATGAGAAGGGAGGGTGGTGCAGTCTTAGTGAACAATGTAAGTGAAGGAGAAGGAATGGAAAGTCCTTTGGGTGTTCTGGGGAAGGAGAGCGGTACATAGAAATGGATAGAATCAGTAAATAAATAAATATTTTCTTCTATTTTTTTCATTCTTTTGATTTTTTGTTATTTCTTGGTATCTCCTGAAGTCATTAGCTTCTATTTGCCCAATTCTAATTTTTAAAGACTGAGTTTCTTCCATGACCTTTTGATCCTCCTTTTCCATTTGATCCATTCTACTTTTGATGGAATGCTCAGGCCCTGGCAAGAGCCCACAGTGAAGCCTGGAAGTCCATAGTGCTACAGGCCGGTGTCAGGGCCTGAGACTTCAAAGCATGAGTCTGGGGTGCTCTATTGTTCATATAACCCAGATCCTGAAGTTGGCCTGTGCCCAGGCTCAGAATCTTGGTGCAGTAGATGGTGGGATAGTCAGTCAACATTCCTTTGTGTGTAGTTTTGCTTCCAATTCCCCCTTATCCTGTAAGAATCAGCAAGAATCAGCTAGCTCTCTCTCTCTCTCTCTCTCTCTCTCTCTCTGTGTCTCTCTCTCTCTGTGTCTCTCTCTCTTTCCCTACCTACCTTTCAAGTTATGTTCAGTGTGAGAGCCCCCTGACTTTCTTGGTATTCGTTTTTTACTCCTGTCATTTGGTTTTGAAAGATTGGTTTGGAGGATTGTCAAGGTGGTTTCAGTTTTCTCTGCTACTAAGCTACTAAAGCCCCATCTTGACTCCACTCCAGTAAATAAATAAACAAATTTTATTTATTTAAACCCTTACCTTCCATCTTCAAGTCAATACTGTATATTGGCTCCAAGGTAGAAGAGTGGTAAGGACTAGGCAACAAGTTGGGGGGGGGGGGGGGGAGGGTGTCAAGTGACTTGCCCAGGGTCACACAGCTGGGAAGTGTCAGATTTGAACCTAGGACCTCCCGTCTCTAGGCCTGGCTCTCAATCCACTGAGCTACCCAGCTGCCCAGCTGCCTCCCCCTTACCTTCAGTTTTAAAATCAACAGCATGTATTGGTTCCAAAGCAGAAGAGCAGTAAGGACTAGGCAACAGGGTTTAAGTGATTTGCCCAGGATCACACAGCTAGGAAGTCTCTGAGGCCAGATTTGGACCCAAGAATTCCTATTTCTAAGCCTGGCTGTCTATCTACTGATACACCTAGTTGCCCCCTCAGTAAATATTTATTGAGCAACTCCTGTGTACCAGGAGGTAGACTAAGCCCTGGGGATAGAAAGAAAGGCAAAAGACACTATCTGATCTCAGGGAGGTCACAGTCTAATTGAGGCTAGAGAGTGGGGAGGCAACATGCAAACAAGTATACACAAAAAAGAAATATACAGGAAAATTTGAGAAAAATAAACAGAGGGAAAGCATTATTATTAAAAGGAGATCAGGAAAGGCTTCTATGTTAGATAAATTAGTATGCTTTTATAGAGGGCCTTAAATGCCAGGCAAAGGAAACTTAATTATAAAGAGTGTTAGAGCTGAGAGATTATCTCTCTTTACAGAGAATTCTTAGGGACTTATGACAAAAATGGCTTGTGACTTCCAGAGAAATAACTATTAGAGTTGGAAAGCAGATCAAAGCATACAATTTTTCACTTAAGTTTATATTGGGGTTTTTATTTGGGGGTTTTAGTTTTATATGAGTATTCTCTCTCTTATAATAATAATTTACATTTAAATATGTTTTGCATGATATACATGTATAACTCATATCAAATTGCTTATCATCTCTGGGAAGGGAGAGGGGATGTAGGAAAGGAGACAATTTGGATCTTATAACTTCAGAAAATGGGCTTCCAGGTTAATATGGTGGCAGAGTAAAAAGCAGCTGCTTGACCTCTCCTAACCCATACATATAGGACTCCTCAAGAGGACATAAAAACAAATCCAGACAAACATAGGGACCCCACAACAGGGCGCAGCATTGAAGGTACACGGGATCAGGGCATTTCCATGCTATAAGGGGGTGAAACAGCTCTCACTAAAACGGGAGCTGAGCAACCCCCTGCCCCCCCCATACCACCTACAGGGCCAAAGCCAGCACACAAGAGTTAGAGCAAGTTTGGGGCATCCATTAAGTCCTTGGCAGCTACCTGGGATCACCAGGACCTGCTCCTGAGAGCAGCAAGACTTAAGACCCCAAGAGGCTAAAGAATGTGCGGACTTTGAACACAGACCTTGAGCACAGGCGTGGACATAGGTACAAACGTGGATCCTGAGTTCAGGCACAGACCTTGAGCGGGGACCCAGTGCAGAGGGGTGCATGACTGTGGAAGCAGCACCCTGAGACTTTTAAAGGAGCTTCAGGCAGAGGAACAAGCAAGGGGACCACCAGGAGGCTTGCCCCTGAGAACAACTAGACCTGAGACCTCAGGAGCCTAGAGAGCACAGACAGACCCTGGGTGTGAGGATAAAGCTGAGAGGGCACAGGGCTAACAATGGCAAGCCAGAGACAAGAACCCCAGAAGAGAAAGATCAAGAAGAAATCTTTAACACTCGACAACTTTTACACAGAAAAAAATCCAGACAACAGAGCAAACAGCAGAGGAGAACAAACAAGTAACCATATCCAAACCTTCCCCAAAAAATGAAAACTGGTCACAAACTCTTGAAGAGTTCAAATCTGAGATTATGAGAAAGATAGAAGGGATCTGGCAAGAAAATAACAGTTTAAAAGGCAGACTTTTGCAATTAGAAAGTGAGGTTCAGAAATCAAATTAATTGATAAGCAAATTGAAGACCAGGAATGACCAGCTGGAAGCCTCAAAGAACCAAACAGACCAGACTGAAAAGGAAAACCAAAAGATTATAGCCGGAAACCAGTCTCTATAGGCTAGAATTGGGCTATTCGAAAAAGATGCCCCCAAATCAAAAGAATTGATAAGAGACCAAAATTGGAGACCAAAATCAAACAACTGGATAGAACGAATCGAAAAGGAAAATCAAAAGATTATAGCAGAAAACCAGTCTCTAAAGACAAGAACTGGGCAAGTAGAAGCCAATGATCTCTCAAGACAGCAAGAACAAATAAAACAAAGTCAAAAGACTGATAACTTCAGAAAATGTATGCGGAAAATTGTTATTACAGTAATTGGTCATTAAATACCTTTAAAATTAAGAATTTTTTAAAAAGTAATTTATACCATGAATCAGGCACCAAGAGGAGTTAAATAGGGATAATTTAGCTCCCCTCTTCCACTAGACCCTGGACCTCCTTAAGAGAATATACTCCATCCCCATTTGATCCTGGATCACTCATTTTTTCTCTCTCTTCTACCTCTCTGGGCCAGTATGCCTGATAAACCTTTTAGAAGAGCTCCTGGTTTCTCTTAATAAAAAGTTGCTTATTATCTACCCAGTGTGAATTCTGTTTCACAAAGAATCAGCCATGGTCAGCATGTTTGCAGAACAGCCTGAGAGATCATATGGAATCAAAGCTCCTTTGAGTTCTCCCCAAGGTTCTCCTCATCTAAACTGTCTTTTCTCATTTCCTTTGACTTCCTACTAAAGCCTAATAAACAACAGCCCTCCCTTCCCCTGACATAAAGAAAAAATTGTGCTGAGTTGCCAGGAAGTTTTATCCCCTATGACTGTTTCTACCTTTGTTTAGTCTGGATAATTCAGGATCAGCCTTTGAGAGGGACAAAGGATTGCAGAGGCAAAAAGCAAAAAGGCAAAGGTAGACAAGCTACCTGGGAATGGAAAAGGAAACATGAAAAAACTGTGGAATGTCGTGTGGCAATAGAACATTTCAGGAGGCCTGCATCTGGCCTGGGGCCATAGTTTGCCCATCACTGGTATATATTGTTCTCTTTTGATCCCAGGTCTAATAAGATTTGGGTTCTAGTACTCCCAGCCTTCCACCCCTCTCCCCTATTCATATGGAGGAGAAATGAGTGGAAGAATTGCCTTGGAGAAGGTGATGACCTGGGATCAAAAGAGAACAATATATACCAGTGATGGGCAAACTATGGCCCCAGGCCAGATGCAGGCCTCCTGAAATGTTCTATTGCCACACGACATTATTCCTAATCTGACAAATACAATGAGTAGGATACAATACAATGAAACTTCGAAAGAGTTGCCTTAGAAACAGACTGACAGATGGCCATTTCCTTTCCTTTGGTCCCCTCTTTAAAAAGTTTGCCCATCACTGATATATACAATTACAAGGAAAAGAATTTTCTTAACATACAGAAAAATAGGAAAGGAGCGGGGTGAGATAAGGAAGGCACTGGTACTGTAGGTACTAGGCACTTTAGGGGACTAAGGGAATAAGAGAAGGGTGGGTTAAAAGAAAAGGATAAGAAAAGAGAGGGAATAAAGGATACCTAGAGGGGAGCATATATGAAGAAGTAGGGGGCAAAGTGAGGGGATAAGGGAATCAAGAAGTAGTAGGATTCAAATCCGGCCTCAGACACTTCCCAGCTGTGTGACCCTGGGCAAGTCACTTGACCCCCATTGCCCACCTTTACCACTCTTCCACCTAGGAGCCAATACACAGAAGTTAAGGGTTTAAAAAAAAAAAAAGAAGTAGTAGGGTACAGTTAGGGGATAAGGAAGGGATTTTGGAAAAGGTGGAGAAAATAAGGATTAAAAGATTAAGGGAAAAGGTGGGCCAATTTGGACCTTGGGGGACAAAGGGAGAGGATAAGGGAGGATTCCTAGGAAGGGATATGAATAAGAGAGGTATTAATCAAAGGAAATTGGACATCTGAGGAAGAATATGGCAGAGAAAAAGGAAGAGAGGGCAAACAGTAAGAAGGAATAGGATAGATGGAAATGCACAACTAGTAACTATGACATTGAAGAAAATGGATAGCAGAAAGGATCAAAATCCTGGACCTGACAATGCGCTACTTACAAGAAATACATTGAAAATGAAAGACATGTAGAGTGAATGAGTGGCTAAAGCAGATTATACTATGCCTCAGTTAATCCAGAGAAGTGTCCAAAGCAAATTTCTCTCTCTCTCCAGTGTTGCTTTTTTTTTTTTTAACGTCATCTCCCAGGGACCTGGAGGTCAAATACCATTGAGTAAATTCAGGTATAGACAAGCCTCAAAAGAAGAAGTAAAAGAAACAAGGAACCAATGAGATAAGAAACCGATTCCATAGGCACTGCCCCCTAGACAGCCCAAGCAAATTAAGAAAATATGGGGGCAGCTGGGTGGCTCAGTGGATTGAGAGCCAGGCCTAGAGAGATGGGAGGTCTTAGGTTCAAATCTGGCCTCAGACACTTCCCAGCTGTGTGACCCTGGGCAAGTCACTTAGTCCCCATTGCCTAGCCCTTACCACTCTTCTGCCTTGGAACCAATACACAGTATTGACTCCAAGATGGAAGGTAAGGGTTTAAAAAGAAAGAAAGAAAGAAAGAAAGAAAGAAAGAAAGAAAGAAAGAAAGAAAGAAGGAAAGAAAGAAAGAAAGAAAGAAACTATGATTGGTCCCTGAGATGTGATATGTGAGAGTTAGTCGGTGGAGAAAAAAGCTAATAATTTCAGACCAGGAGTAAGTCTTGGTCTTTGGTGTGCACATGGAGGAACAGAGTGAACCCTTGTTGGGTTGTAGCTAGAGGCCCATAAATGGTGCCAATAGATTAGAAAGGTTAAGTATCTCTCTACCTATCTCCTACTTTTTTCTCTCTTTACTACTACTACTACTACTACTACTACTACTACTACTACTACTACTACTACTACTACTACTACTACTACTACTACTACTACTACTACTACTACTACTACTACTACTACTACTATTACTACTACTACTACTACTACTACTACTACTACTACTACTATTACTACTACTACTACTACTACTACTACTACTACTACTACTACTACTTTTGATTTAATAAAGTTATTAAACTACTTCCAGCCTTATAATTTTAAATATTACAGAAGGCAGGGCTAGCAGTTTTAATCTCTGACAGAGTTGGGGCAAAAATGGATAAAATTGAGAGGAATGAACAGAGTAACTATATTATGTTGGAGAGGTTACTATGGATAATGAAGTATAATCAAAATTGGGCTCTTATGCACCAAGTATTATAGTACTCATATTTTTAAAGGAAAAACTAAGTGAGATACAGATGGAAATAAATTTAAAAATAATAATAGTAATGGACTTTAATTTTCCCCTCTCAGAACTAGATAAATCTAACCAAAAACTAAACATGAAAAGTTAAGGAGACTAATAGACCCTTACCTAAGTTAAATATGATAGATATCTGGAAAGCTGTGCATTTTTAAATGGCTCTAAACTCTGGGAGACTCCATCTCCCAGGACTCTCTACTTCAACTTCCTCAAAAACATCCCACTTCCTCTGTGAGAGGTGTCTGAGAGAGTATAAAAGAGGAGAGAAGCACAGGTTTTGGTACCTTCTCCCCCTGGAGTACCTTTTACCCCCAAGAGCTTTGATCCCTGCTAGCTGCCAGAGATCTAATTTTCCCTGGCTTTCCCAAATCTTTCTTTTCTAACCTTAAATAAACCCAGCTAAATATCCCTGGGATCTAATCTTATTTTATCTACTCCCTACCTCTAAAGGCTCTAGTCAATTTCCCTACCAGGGCTAGTGGGGGGCCCAGATACCTTCCTTCCCTTCATTTCCTACCTTTTCCCTCCAATTTCTAACCTACAAAGACCATACATACCTGCATGAGGTTAGTAGTAAATCTAAGTAATCCAAACGTAGTTTCTGTTTGGACAACAATAACTTGGAGAGCTTAAATATTCTGCACAAGTTTAGAAAACTTTTCCCTGAGGGGTTGTGGCACTGAAATGAAAGTTCTACTGGGTATGACCAAGCTAGAAAGACTTGTTTTGAAAAGAGTATGGGCCTGGCAACACATTGTGTCTGCTGCCTAAGCATCAATCTAACGATATATGTTCCTGGTAACATATATTAATTGAGAACCAGATGGAATAAAGTAAATCAAATTAAATTTAAATGCTTAAAGGAACATGGAGAAATAGGTCTAACATTACATTGTTAGAGCAGTTATGAATTTTTTTTTAGAAAACAAGATGGAAATATACATTGAGAATTGTAAAGCTGTTCAAGCTCATTGACCTTAAGATCCCATTACTAGGGTTAGACCCAAAGGGAATTATTGAAAGGGTAAAAAAGCTATATGTATATGAAAATATTAATGGAAGTTTTGTTATGAAAAAAATAATTGGAAATAACACAAATGTAATGAATGGAAAAAATGGCTGAATATATTGTGATATTTGAATGTAATGGATTATATTATGTTTTTGAAATGACAAATGTTGGAAATATAAAGAAAATAAGGGAAATGTATGAAGAGATAAAAAAAGAGAATAAAGAATAAACATATGATTACATTTTTTTAAAAATAACAGCCACGATTGACAGAACTTCCAGTTAAGATGGCGGCAGAGTAAGGAGCAGCTGCTCGATCTCTCCTGACCAAAGCATACAGGACCCCTGAAGGGGAAATAAAAACGAGTCCAGAAGAACGAAGGAACCCCACAACAGGGTGCAGCATTGAAGGTACACAGAATCGGGGCATTTCTACACTATAAAGGGGTGAAACAGCTCTCACTAAATAAGAAAAATAAGATATTCTATTACACACAAAGAGGGCATGGGAAGGGGAGGGGATAAATAATATCATAAGAAGGAGAGGAAGAGAGCATAATCAAACCTTACTCTCAGTGTAATCAACTCGGAGAAGGAAGAGTAGCTTTATTATCCATCCGGATAAAAAACTCTATCTAACCCTACTGAGTCAGAAGGGATAAACCAAAGGGAGCAGGGGAGTGGGGAGGCCAAAAAAGGGAGGGGAGAAGAAGGGGGAGGGAATTCATTTGGTCTTTAAAAAAAAAAACAAAAAGAAGGGAACAACAAGGAAGGGGGCAGAAAGGGAAGTCAATCAAGGGAGGGGATAAGGGATAGCGGCTCAAAGCAAACCACCGGTGTAAAAGAAAATAGTGTAATAAGAAGGAGTGGGTCTAGGGGAGGATACAAAAATGTCAGTGAATACACAACTAACAATTGTAACTCTGAATGTGAACGGGATGAACTCGCTCATAAAACGGAAGCAAATAGCAGAGTGGATCAGAAACCAAAATCCTACCATAGGTTGTCTACAAGAAACACATATGAGGGGGGTAGACACACACAAGTTCAAGGTTAAGGGTATGAGCAAAATCTTTTGGGCATCAAATAAGAAAAAAAAGGCAGGAGTGGCTATCATGATCTCTGACAAAGCCAAAGTAAAAATAGATATGATTAAAAAAGACAGGGAAGGTCATTACATCCTGATTAAAGGCAGTATAAACAATGAGGAAATAACACTGCTCAATATATATGCACTAAGTGGTATAGCATCCAAATTCATAAAGGAGAAACTGGCAGAGCTCAAGAAGGAAATAGATAGTAAAACAATAATAGTGGGAGATCTAAATATTCCTCTTTCAGATCTAGATAAATCAAACCAAAAAATAAATAAGAGAGAGGTAAGAGAGATGAATGAAATCCTAGAAAAATTAGATTTAATTGATATGTGGAGAAAAATAAATAGGGACAAAAAGGAATACACCTTCTTTTCAGCTGTACATGGTACATTTACAAAGATTGACCATGTAATAGGTCATAGAATCATGGCAAACAAATGCAAAAGAGCAGATATAATAAATGTAACCTTCTCAGATCATAATGAGATAAAACTAATAATCAGTAAGGGCACCTGGACAGGCAAATCAAAAACCAATTGGAAATTAAACAATATGATTCTCCAAAACCAATTTGTCAAAGAAGAAATCATAGAAACAATCAACAATTTCATTGAAGAGAATGACAATGATGAGACATCCTACCAAACTATGTGGGATACAGCCAAGGCAGTACTCAGGGGGAAATTTATATCCCATATATTAACAAATTAAGGAGGGCAGAGATTAACGAATTGGGCATGCAACTCAAAAAATTAGAAAGCGAGCAAATTAAAAACCCCCAGATGAAAACTAAATTAGAAATACTAAAAATCAAGGGAGAAATTAATAAAATCGAAAGTAAAAGAACTATTGAATTAATAAATAAGACTAGAAGCTGGTATTTTGAAAAAACAGATAAAATAGACAAAGTACTAGTCAATCTAATAAGAAAAAGGAAAGAAGAAAACCAAATTGACAGTATTAGAGATGAAAAGGGAGACCTCACCTATAATGAAGGGGAAATTAAGACAATCATTAAGAACTATTTCACCCAATTATATGGCAAAAAATATGCAATTTAGGAGATATGGATGAATATTTACAAAAATATAAATTGCCTAGATTAACAGAAGAAATAGAATACCTAAATAATCCCATATCAGAAATAGAAATTGAACAAGCCATTAAAGAACTCCCTAAGAAAAAATCACCAGGACCTGATGGATTCACAAGTGAATTCTATCAGACATTCAAAGAGCAACTAATCCCAATACTATACAAATTATTTGATATGATAAGCAAAGAAGGAGTCCTACCAAATTACTTTTATGACACAAATATGGTACTGATTCCAAAGCCAGGTAGACCAAAAACAGAGAAAGAAAACTATAGACCAATCTCCCTAATGAACATAGATGCAAAAATCTTAAATAGAATATTAGCAAAGAGACTCCAGCAAGTAATTAAGAAGATCATCCACCATGACCAGGTGGGATTTATACCAGGAATGCAAGGATGGTTCAACATTAGGAAAACCAT
>NC_058131.1:393569426-393584306 GCF_016433145.1 Gracilinanus agilis | reverse complement strand
TGGTGAAGGGGAAAGTAGGGGCATAAAGTATGTAAACAGATTAAAAATGAATATTAATAAATGTCTAATAAAAAAATAACAGCCACAAAATCAAGAGAAAAAATGTCTAAATAAATCAAATCCAAGGGGAACTCAAAAAGCAGAGGATGTTGGCATTAACATACATATATAATTTACATATTTTTAAACAAATTTTAAACAATGTAGAGTTTGTGAACATAATCTTTTTATGCATTTGTTTAGTTAAATATATTTTGGTTGTGGTGGTGGTAGTTCTAGGCACATAAATAAAAAAATAAAGACTTTATAAAAAATAAAATGTAATATTTGATATAGGAAAAAACAGTAACTTGTTTAAAGTGTACACATGACACATTTTAAAATTTTAATCTGCATTGCTACCATTTTCTCCATTCTTTTTTTAAGTCTAGACAAGCAACAAAGCAATAAACTGGTCCCTGATTTGTAGACTTTGTTGATTCCCCAGGTGCAAATATTCACACTGAAGATTTAACCATTTCTGAGCAGGCTCCAGAGCACCCCTGCATTCAATCTTGTATTATTTCTTTCTGTATTCAAATTCTGCTCCCCATGGACAAGTATATGCTTCTAGAAGGCAAGACTCTTCATTTTTTATCTTTGTCTCCCGACTTTCCTTGCATATAAGTCATTAAATTGAAATTCAGCTCAATAGGGAATGAAGTAGTTTGCTTGACTTCTCAACAAGATACTGTGATTCTAGGCAGCCAGGCTTCCTCGCCCCTTTGTCCTTTGTGTTTTTTCTATGAGTTCTTTCATTGTTATGATCAGGACTGTTGTCTGGTCCAGGGAATGAGAGAAGCACAAAGATGAATAGCTTAAGAAAGCCTTGGAAAGAGCATGGTGTTCTGCCAAATAGGCTCTGACTTACAATAAAGATGGATTGAATAGCTGGGGAATAAAAGCAATCAACTCAGCACTTTCCTATCCTGCACTTCCCTTTGTGGCTTATCCTTTAGCACTCTTGCTAAGAGCTCTTTCTGAGCTTGGGATAAAAATCCCAGGAATAAACAGAACAGACAACATTTAGTTTGTTTTTCTCTCTTACTAAACCCTTGGCTTACAAAGATTCAACAGAACAATGACAATTTAAACATTACTCTCAAAAAAATTACTGCTCAAGAATCTTCAGTGACTCTCCACTGCCTATAGAATAAAGTCTAAACTCCTTAGCCTTGTCATTCAGAGTTCTCTATCTTCTACTTCCTTTTTTTCTTTCAACAACAGTCTTTTTCTCCCACTCACCAGCAATAAATACTCTGCTCTCACCAAGCCACCTATCTCTCCCACTGCTGCTAAGCACACACTGAATTCCAGCTTCCTTGTCTGAATCAGACTTAAGAGGCTATTGACATGAAGGGGTAAAGGAGCACAGCTGAGTTGTATAGAAGGAATGAGTGAGTGTAGAATGTAGAAAAAGGTTTGGTCATGGAACCTGGATAGAGTGGGTAAAAAGTGATTGAGAAGAGGATTCAGTGAGTGCAGATGGGAGGGCATTACAGTAAATACAGAGATGTGGAACCCTTATCCATGAAAGACTAACAGCTCTAATGTGCCCTTAACACAATGCATATACTAGCAAAAAGGCTATTGGAGATTTGGTTTCCTACAGCTTATCTAAATCAGGGATTTTCTGAGATCTTCTTAAGCTATTTGCAGATGAGATTCCCAGGGGAGGGGGATACCTGATGACTTTCCATGCAGGACATACACGATTGTGAGTGATAGTTTACTGACATTTTATTTATACTTGTCAGACTGGAAAGGTTTGTGTAGAGATACAGATGTGCAAGACTAGAGGTTGCAGAGAAGTTTCCAACTTGAATTGGTAGAGGAAGTGTCCTCACCTGGGAGTTCCCTGTATCAATAAAATCACAGGTCTGGTGCCTCTCCCTATGTCCATATTTACCATGGAGACTAGCTGAAAGAGAATTGATTACTATCAACTCATTATTACTAACTACCATTAAAAAAAAAAACAAAACTCAAAACACACATCCTGCTCACAACCAGTCACTGTAATCTTTAGATAGGTAAGCACACACGCAGCATTTTTAAAAATAGATTGTAAGCTCCTTTAAGCTAGGGATTATGTATTATTAAAGGATCATGGGATTGGGGACTGACAGAGACCTTAAAAATTGTCTATTCCTGTCCACTCAATTTACAGATGAGTAAACTGAAAGCTGGAGGAGTAAAATGATTTCCCCAAGGTCGCATAGGTGGTAAGCAGCAGAAATAGAATCCAAATCCAGGACCCTTTCCACCAGACAACATGCATTTTACTTGTAGGGCTTAATCTTCAATAAATAGTTAGTAAGTATTCTAGAATCATGGTCTCTGATGGCTAGATGGCAAAGTGGACAGAGTGTTGGGCTTACAATCATGTTCATCAGTTCAAATCTGAGCTCAGACACTTACCAACTGTGTGACCCTCGGCAAGTCACTTAACCTTGTTGGTCTCTGTTTCCTTACCTGTAAAATCAGCTGGAGAAGGAAATGGAAAACCACTCTAGTATCTTTGCCAAGAAAACCCCAAAAGGAGTCATGAAGAATCAGACACAACCAAAACAACTGAACAATAATAAAAATCATAGACTATAGATTCGTATAGGTCCTCAGAGAGAGATCATTTGGTCCAACATCACCCCGAGTAAGAACCCTTTCTCCAGTACTCTCAGTGAGAATGCTAACAATAATGGCATTTTTAATATGGAATCATAAAAAATACCATAATGCAGAAACACCTGTGGTTAAGATTAACTGATACCTGCAATCATTGTTCCCCAAGCCAGTTTGGCCATGTTGCACTCTGGAAGTTAAAATAAATTGACACAGGGGGCAGCTGGGTAGCTCAGTAGATTGAGAGCCAGGCCTAGAGATGGAAGGTCCTAGGTTCAAATCCGGCCTCAGACACTTCCCAGCTGTGTGACCCTGGGCAAGTCACTTGACCCCCATTGCCTACCCTTACCACTCTTCCACCTATAAGTCAATATACAGAAGTTAAGGGTTTAAAATTAAAAATAAATAAATAAATAAAATTGACAGAAAGAAATGCTGGTCCAGGGTGGGTTCTAGAATACCTCCAAGAAAAAGGGAAATGGAACAAGATAAAGGAAATTAACACTATTTGAATGCTGAAACATTGCTGTGTCAAAAATATTTATTTCACATTTAATATTTTAAAGAGAAAAAAATGGCATCGAAGTTCTCATGGAACTATGTGTTTCACATGGGATCGAGGATCTACATAATTCAGTTTGGGAGATACTGCCCTAGATACATTTAACTGGGCCACACAGTTTTATTTCTGCATAAGTCTGGTTATCAGTAAGAATTCAAGGGTCTGAATGGGATACTTAGCAAAGTTAACAGGGCACTTGGGGTATACTAATACTTGGGGTATATTAATAAATGAGCTTGGCCAAGCCCTCAGGGACTTTGCTAGATAACCAAGTTTATAGTTAGAACCTAGGGGGTTTGCAGCAAGGCATCTATACATGACCAAAGCAGAAATTTGGAATAAAGGATTGTGGAAGAAGGTACTACCTAGCTAAAGTTCCTTCTGATTTTTTTCTTACATTCTCATACTTTTAGTGAGACTCAAAAGTTCTTAAGCAGAGATAAAACTGAGATAATTGTACCTAATGAGGCTCAAAAATTAAATGCCAAATAGCTCTTTAGCTGATTTTGTGTACAAAAAGGACTTGATCTTTTGAGGCAAGACTCTTATAGGAAAAAAAAAAGTGAAGTTTAAATTTAGGAAATGTTTGGACTTCTCTTTATGAGGGAGAAAAGTGCAACTAGAAGTTTTACTCTAGTCTAAGAATGGAATATATGAAGGGCTTGTCTTCTTCTCTAAAAGAGTTAAAGCTTAAACTTCTGGGCTATGAACTACAATACAGGATATACAGTCTACTCTCCCTATTATGAGGAAGACTCCATCTAAAGCCAGATGCTAGGGGGAAAAAAAAGAAGCACCACAACCCTGAAGCAGAGCAATGCCTAACAATGGCCAGGATAAAAGTGGAGCTCTGTCTAGTAAAGATGATATACCACATGCAATCAACCAGGAAAAGGCTCTGTAAAAGCAACTCAGTGGCATCATCAGAAGATATCAGAGACCTTCAGTATTAGAGGAATATATGCCCTTCCAAAAGACAGCTAGGTGGCACAGCAGATAGAATGGCAGCTCTGGAGTCAGAAAGACTCATCTTCCTAAGGTCAAATCTGGCCTCAGACACTTGTTAGCTCTGTGACCCTGGGCAAGTCACTAAATCCTATTTGCTTCAGTTTTCTCACCTATAAAATGAGCTGGAGAAGGAAATGGCAAACCACTCCAGGATCTTTTCCAAGAAAACCTCAAATGAGGTCACAAAGAGTTAAACATGACTGAAAAACCACTGAAAATGCCCTTCCAATCATATGTCTGGCCACATGTATCCTCTACTTGTGTGTCCTTCCACCAATTATTGTTAGGCATGTCAGATCTTCTAATTGATTGTATACTTGTGGGAGAACCTCAGTTTTATGAGCAAAATGTGTGTTACTTTTCTTATCGTGCTATTTAATTAAATGCCTTTGCTTTAAGCTAACTTCATCCTCCAGCTTGACTAGTAAAGGTAAACATGTGAGTGGAGTTATGAATTAGGATTTTTTTTCATTGATTTAGAACTAGAAGGAATCTCAGAAGCCATCTAGTTCAGCCCCCTCATTTTACAGATTTTGAGTAGATATGGGCCACAGAATACCATGAATCTGAGATAGTGGGTCTTGGGAAGAATCCACATTTAAGCTGAAGTACTCCCCAAGTGCTACACAATTATATTAGATGTCGAAAATACAGTAAGCTAGGGTAACAATGAAGAGGTAAAATGGGACAGGATTAGTACTAGCAGCCTAGAAAATTCACATAGTGTTAATCAGGGAAGGCTTCCTGAAGGCACAGGGATTTGTGATTTAGGATCTTTCAGTATTTCAATGTTTGTGCTGCATTTACTTGTCCTTCAATTCAGCTGGAACCTCCTCATACTTTTCCATAATTTTCGCCATCATTATGTCACATTTTCTTTCTCCTCTCCTTTTGGAAGACCTTTTATTTTAGCTGATTTTTTACATGGGGTGATTTATGGTTTGCTAATTGCTTTAAAGTACATTATTTCATTCAGTGCTCATGACAATCCTATGAGGTAGATGCTATTATTATCCCCATTTTATTGAGGAACATACTGAGATTTGGAGAGCCTTGTCCCCAGTCACAGAACTCTGAATTATAGCTTCAATAACCTTGACCTGGTTTCAAAGCCCAATGCCTTTGATGTTATTGTGGCTATCTTCCTATCTATATAATCTTGTAAATTCTGGAATTATTGCTCTAATATGTTGTTCTTGAGTTCTGTGTCATCCATTTTGTTCCTTAATGCCTCCAGGGATCTTTTAATTTCTGTCTTGATTTCTTCTTCTTTCTGCCCCCTTTGCCTGTAGACTTTTCTTTCTAGTTTGTCTATCAGCATTTCTTAAGTTTTTATCTTTCCTCCTTTCCTTGCTTATATTTGCTTGGCAACCTAGTTGCTTTGTTGCTTTCATGTATTTTTTTCCATCCATTTCAGAGTCAGCAAGACAGATAAAAAATAAATAGCTAACCTCAAAACTAGTCAGACCTAGATTCAAATCCCACTTCTGACACATACTGGCCTATGACCTTGGGCAAATCCTTTAATCTCTCTGTGTTATAGACAGTTCTTTAAGACCATCAGTTGCAGGGAAGTGCCAGCTTGCATTAGTAGAAGGAGTTTCCTCATCTGGAAGATCCCAGTATCAATGAAATCATATATCCAGTCCCTAAACGTTAGGGTTTGTTGGTGGGCTTATTTTTTCTTAATTATTTTTCCAATTTTATTTTGCTTTTCTTATTATTTCTTCCTGGCTTTTTTGTGTTTGCTATTTTGGGTTGATCTGGAGTGGGGCACCTGCTATGGTTACTCATTCTTCCATGTTCTGGAAGACTCCTTGGCAAGTGTTAATTTTATCAGGACAAGTCGTAGTTCTGGTACATGGGAAATTTCAAGGAAGGGCAGACCCTCCAAGGGAGCTTTAGGCACTAGAGATACAAAGAAAACATACTCCAAGAGGCAGGAGTCAATATCATTTAACTCTAAGTCTCACGGCCACCCCAGTTCAAGAGCAAGTCAGTTCCCCTGGTTTCCCATTTCTCATTTCTATCCTCCTTATCCACCCCCCCATATTAAAAGAATTATTCTCATCCCCTTCCACCTCCAGGATCTATAATCAGACTCCAGTTAACAAACTCTCTCTCTCCCTTTCTTTCTCCCTCTCTGTCTTTGTCTCTCCCTCTCTCTTTCTGTCTCTCTTTCCCTTTCTCTCTCTGTCTCTTCCTCTCTTCTCTCTCTCTCCTCCCATACCTCATTTCTAATTCATCTGGTGCTATGAGCTAGCTTTGTGCTAAAATAGAGTATAACTTGAGGATGATTTACTGGATGGCCCCAGAGCTAGATGAGGTGAGTGAGAATATTTTACTTTTCATAGGCTACCCAGTATCTTAAGGAAAAATTATTATCCATTTATCTCTGTAACACTGCAAATATCTTTGGGCCATCCTGGTCCACTGTGACTGGTGCCGCCCCAACTTCTCCTATCAGACTCTGGCCTTCAACTCATAGCTAGAGTCTGGGATCTCATGATTAATGGGAATTTACTGTCTCAAAGCAGCCCTTGCACCCTGTTGCACTCTGGCCACCTTCCCACCACACCATTTCACTGCAAATAAAGCTATCTGGATAATCACAGCTCTTAATCACTATGATGTCATCTCTCTGTGCCAGGCTCGTGTCCTGAACTCCTCAGCTATTTCCTCTTTCTGTCAGGGAATTTGGAGTACACTCAAATATCAAAATCACAGCATTATATTCATACAGATGACCTCAGGCACATGTATGCCTTACTCAGGCTCTGCTGTTCTTCCATGCAGTCACAATCCCCATAGCAACACTGCTGCCTTCTTCCACAGACCTCCTGCTTTCCTTTCTATGTGGAAAGAATTTTATCTAAATATGGTCTCAGATACTCATTAGCTGGGTGCCTCTGTGCAAGTCAATTAACCTCTGTCTGCCTCAGTTTCCTCACTTGTAAAATGGAGATAATAACACCCAGGGTTGTTGTGAGGATCAAGGAAGATAATATTTGTAAAGCACTTAGCATAGTGCCTGGAACATGGTAGGTACTTACTAAATGCTTGTTTTCTTTTTCCCCTCCTTCCTACTGTCAACTGGGAAAAAATACAAAACAATTAAATAGTGTTATGAATATAAAAGGGTCCAATGGAGATGTATAGATGCACAATGATGTTGATGATATGTATTTGTCTATATTCTCCTCAGCTGCAGTTGATGGGAGGAACACCTACTCCTGTTACCCTTGACTGCTACTGTAAGTTATCCCCTTCTTTCTAACAGCTGCTCAAGCAAGGACCTCAAGCGGTTAGATAGATGGGTAACCTTTCCAGGTCCAACCTGGGGTTGGGTAAATTAATATTGGGCTATTGATTTGCCTTGGATAACATTCAGGATCTGACTGCATTTGATTCCCTTCCCAAAGGCCATGATATAAAGACCACTTAGGAAGGTACCTGTTGAACACTCTTTATCTATAAACAGGGAAAGGATAACAAGGTCAAGGATTGGGGATTGGAAACCCTATTGATCTGTTATCTATAAACTAGTTGACAATCAGGACTGGAGGCTATTAATCTGGTGGAAGCAGAAGATTTACTCAATCCCTCTATCTCTGGCTGGACCTGGCCACAGCCAAGCTAGAGGATAGGGAAGGCTATTGATGCAGATGTATTCATTCTCTCAGCTTTCTCAGTGTTGGTGATTCACTAGCTCTCACAGGCCAAAGACTCCTGTCCAGAGACCTCCAGAGAGACTTTTCTCAAAGTAGCTGTCAGGGGTATTTATACCGTGGGGCCAACCAACGTTTGCCCCTGGCTCACGGCACCTGGGAACATTCCGAGTCTCTCAACTGCCATCCCTGTCAGTCAAGGTGGCATCCATCACTTCCCAGATTATGAATATAACAATAGTCAGAAAAACCACTCTTTAATTAAGGAAAGGAGTTTAGTGCTAAAATTAGGCCTCCTCACAGAGCTGTGCACTATCAACCCACGCAGAGTCCCAAAAACCCATACAGAGTTCCCAGACTCTGGCAGCTCTGGTCACCAAACTCCTAGGAGTGCCACTGTGCTAGATGATAACTCCCAAGAGCCATTAAAGTGGGAAGCTTAAATACCTTTTCTAGGGGAACATGGAGACTAAGGATGAGAAGGATAGTTGATTGACTTTACAATAGTAACAAAGGAAAATGAGGAGTAATAGACAGGAATAACAGAGAGGGGCTGATCCTTTACAATAGACACAAAGGGGAAAGATCCAGCCAAGGACTGGGCCACCTTGGTAAAGGACTTTGGCCTAAAGGGAAAAACCACTGGGACAAAAGGGATACTCAACACCTGATGGGATTAACCATCTCCACCTAAACAATGAAGTTTGACTTTCTCTCAGGGAGGAATTCATGTGACAAGGTCAAACTTGGGACTTTTCACCTTTAAGCTAACTAAACTGAGGTCATCGAATCTTACTAAGCTACAAGTTTGGGGGCTTCTAGATTCCATGTTGACACTACTCATGATCTGGGCAGCCCTCTAGGTGAGCAGTAAAGAAGTATCCAAAAGATAATTTCTCGGAACCTCCAAGGCTCTTCATAGAAGAACCAAGCTTGACCCTTCATGGCCTTTTCTCCACTTGTAGTAGTTATTAAAAACTGTAGGGCAGCTGGGTAGCTCAGTGGAGTGAGAGTCAGGCCTAGAGACAGGAGGTCCTAGGTTCAAAGCCAGCCTCAGCCACTTCCCAGCTGTGTGACCCTGGGCAAGTCACTTGACCCCCATTGCCCACCCTTACCAATCTTCCACCTATGAGACAATACACCAAAGTACAAGGGTTTAAAAAAAACAAAACAAAACTGTAAAAAGGTAAAGGAGAGATGCCCTGTAAGAGATATGGGTTTAGCTTAACCAGGCCTACAGGGACAACATTCTCCTAGCGAGCCCTACAGCAATAATTAGTTTCCGAGATAGTACAAAGCTTTTAACTGAACTTTACAAAAGAGGCCATAAAGAATTCAAATCTAAATTTTCAGTACCTAAAAAGTCTAAATAGGTTCAGTACCTAGGTTTCATTTTGGAGAAGGGAACAAGGCAGATATCCAAGAAAAGGGTTGTTGATATCCAAAAGCTAAGTGTGCCAAAAACCAAGAAACAACTTAGAGTGATTATAGGAGTCACGGAGTTCTGTAGACACTGGATTTCTGGTTATAGCCAAATAACAAAGTGTCTTATAGACCTAATGAAAAAGGAAGTCATAGAACCTCAGAGACTCATTGACAAACATCTTCAGGCTTTAGCTAAGCCAAAAGAATTGATAATAATAGCCCCTGTCTTGGGAATTCTCAGTCACGACAAAGAATTCCATCTCAGCTAGCATAAGGAGTCCTGGTGCAATCTTTAGGACCTAATTTCAGACCAGTGGTATATTATAGTGCACAGTTGTATACCGTGGCGAAAGAAATGGTCTCATGTCTTCGAGCCATTGTGGCAACAGCACTAATGATCCAGAAATCAACAGATCTAGTGCTAGGATCCAGCTTAAATGTTTATTCTATCTACCAGCTGGAAGCAATATTAAAAAGGTGCAATCTGAAAGCTTTCACATAGCAGAGGCTTTCCCAATATGAAATTGTATTGCTGAGCAATGAAAACATCACTTTAAAAAGATGCAATGTCTTAAATCCAGCAACTTTGCTCCCAGATTTACCACTCAAGGGAGTACCAATCCATAACTGTGAGGAAACCATATCATTAGTGGAAAGGACCAGGATGGATTTGAAAGACATTCCATTAGTAAATCCAGACCTGGAAATTTTTACAGATGGATCCAGTTTTATGGTTGAAGGGGAAAGATTTACAGGTGCATCAGTGGTAACACAAACAGAAACATTGTGGCTTGGATCATTGCTCAATGATATAAGTACTCAAGGAGCTGAGCTTGTAGCCTTGGTTCAAACCTGTAATCTAGGAAAAAGACAAAAGGGCAAATATTTACACTTATTCCAGATATGCCTTTTCAGTCATCCATACCATGGGACAAATATGGTGGCACAGGAGATTTTTAACAAGCGCAGGCAAAGAAATATACTTTGTCAAAATTATAGCTGAACTTTTAGAGCAGTGGTTCCCAAACTTTTTTGGCCTAATGCCCCCTTTCCAAAAAAAAAAAATATTACTTAGCCCCCTGGAAATTAAGTTTTTTTAATTTTAATATCAATTAATAGGAAAGATAAATGTACCTGTGGCCATCACCGCCCTCCTGGATCACTGCAGCACACACCAGGGGGCAGTAGTGCCCACTTTGGGAATCACTGTTTTAGAGGCTATACAACTACCTAAAGAAGTTGCCTTGGTCCACTGTCATGCTCAAAGCTTTGGAAAAGATCTAGTGTCCCTAGGAAACCACAGGGCATATGTCACTGCCAAATATGCAGCAGGAATGGACCCAATGAATGTCTTGAATAGCTCAGTCATAGAGGAGGAAAATCTAACTAATGCCTATGATGACGAGGAAATTCAGACATGGAAAAAGAACTTTGGGGCCAAGGAGATAGGAGAGATATGGTTTTCTGGCTTAGGCATTCCCATCTTGGCTAGAAAGTTGTTCTATCAGGTATGCAATGCCATACATGAAAAAAGACATTATGGGACTCAAGCTGTGATTGATACAGTCCAAAGATTTTGGCTAGCTCCTGGAATTTCATCATATGCAATAAAAATCTGTAACAAGTGTAAAATTTGTATGAAATTTAACCAGGGAGTGTTTAAGAAGAAAGGTCTTAGGGGTCAACCACTAGCTTACACTCTATTTGAATGCATATACATAGATTACATCAATATGCCTAGAGACAAAGGTTTTAAGTATTACCTTGTGATAATAAACAGATTGACAAGATGGCCAGAAGTATTTCCAGCTAAGAAATGCACTGCAGCATTTGTAAAAGTCCTATCAAAAGAGATCATTCCTAGATTTGGAATTCCATGCAGACTGGATTCAAATCAGGGATCTCATTTCTCAGAAATCGTGCTAAAGGAAGTATATGCAAACTTGGGAATAAAAGTCAGCTTTCATACACCTTATCACCCACAGAACTTGGGTCAAGTTGAGAGACTGAAGAGAGAAATCAAAACTCTCATTGGCAAGATCTGTTCAGAGACTTAATTGAAATGGAATGGAATACTACCTTTGGTTCTGTTCCATCTCCACACCTGTCTGAGTTGAGACTTACATCTTTCTCCATTCAAGATGCTGTATGGCCAACCAATTTGTGAAGGCAAAATGTGTAAACCTTGCTACATTTTGATGCTAGGAGGAGATTGCCAGTTGTCAAAATACATAAAAGCATTGCAATCCAGGATAAAAGAGCTGCATAAAATGGGTGTCATCCAACAAATATACTGTTGGATTTTGCTTTGCATAAATAATATTATACCAGGAGATAGATTAAGTGTATGTGAGAAATTTCAATAGAAAAACAATTACAGGGCAGCTGGGTAGCTCAGTGGAATGAGAGTCAGCCCTAGAGACGAGAGGTCCTAGGTTCAAATCTGGCCTCAGCCACTTCTCAGCTGTGTGAACCTGGCCAAGTCACTTGACCCCCATTGCCTGCCCTTACCACTCTTCTGCCTTGGAGACAATACACAGTTGACTCCAAGATGGAAGGTAAGGGTTTTTAAAAAAAAAAAAAAAGGAAAAGAAAAACAGTTACATAATATAAATGGGTCGGGCAGTTCAAAGTTTTACTAACTATACCAAGTTCAATGAAAGGGTTAGGCAAAAATTCATGGGCTCACTCTTCCCATCTAAAGATTGAGAAACCTTACACCAATAGAGAAAATCATAATGCAAATACACATAATAAAGAAAGTGCTGAGAACAAAAATCAATCAGAAACAATAGAGTTAGATCATAATAAAACACAAGTTCCAGAGACAGTTCCAGAAGAAGAAGATGTATGATAACAGTCAAGTATAGACAACAGGCAACAAATAGACAAGCAATAAGAATGCTCACAAGGGGACGAAAAGCATGCAGAAAAGGAAAGAAATATGAAACCAGATGGAAAGTTTGGAAGAAAAGCTGCAAGAACAGACAGAAGAAATTTTGGACAGCTGACAGAAATAGCAAAAACTCTGAACTTTGTAAATACTTGTAAATAAGAAGTGGACAGGTGACAATCAGGACTTATATAAGAAATAATGCAACGTAAATCACAAGGACAGATGACAATCAGGACTTATATAAGATATAATGCAACATAGATCACAAACACTCCATATTCACATCATAGGGACATCCAACATGTACATAATTTGCAAGAATGAAGAGAGCATCAGGCAAGTGCTATAAGAGTAGTTCTGAAGAGAATATATAAGTATCACATGCAACACAACATAAAAAGAGTCTACACAATTCACAAATTGATATATTTAAAGATCTCGTGTAGATAAATGGGAGTCTGTGGTTGAATAATGGTAAATATGTAAATACTTAGCTAGATCCATAAGGTCTTAATCAGAGAGGAAGATCAATAGACTTTTCTGTGTGATTAACATCAGGGAATAGGGAACTGAAAAATTGTTTGTATATTTTGTACATACTCTCTGTAAAAATTATAAATAGGTGTAACATAGGTTTTGCAATTGTATCTATATAGCTTATGAATATTGTACCATAGCTTATAGATAGATTGTACATAGATCATGTATAGAATAGGATAGGGAAATTAGCATAATGTATTGTAACAGTTTAGCATTAAGGTTACGAGTTAGGGTAGTCAGGGGATAGGTTATTAGATTGCTTAGTAATAGAATTTAAACTGCATTTGCAGAACAGTTTTTCCTTGATGAAGTTCTTTGTGAAAGCCTTGGCTGAAATTGTGTTAATGGAAAGTTTATAGTTAAGGTTATTTTTGCATAGTGATAAGCATAGAGAGAGAAATTTTTACATTACTCTAGAATTGTAAGAACAGGTAATAGTAGGAGTAGTGTTTATTGATTATTGGTATGGTCTTATGTTCAACATTTGCATTTTGCTTTCTGCAGTCATTTTTGTAAACCCCAGTCCTTAACCTATATCTTTCCTGGGGAATGCCCTAGATTAGGAACAATTATATAGGAATAGGATAGCACAAAGTAGAGGGAGTTTTTTTATTTTGGGAATTAGTTAATGTAAGTATTAAGGTTTATGAACACTGACCTTGGGAAGGTTGGGAATTTGTGAAAGGGGTGAATGAAGGAGGAATTTGTAGGAACATGCAAACAAGGTGAATATACAGAAAAACAAAGGAGAGGAGTTTTGGTATATTCATGGGAGAGAATCCTGAGAGGCAATGGAATCTAGTGAGGGGACCATTGGAAACTCAAGGTCTTTGGGCTTGAACTCTGTGGGAGACAGCTCTGGATCTATTCTCCTGATCTAGCCAGCATTTCCTATCCCAAAATGATTGCTGTGAAAAGACTTATTGAATTCCTGTTCCTGTTCCTAAATACCTGGAAATCTCTACCTGGTTGGACTCTATCAAGAAGCAGTTTACATGAAGGTCTTGCCCAGAGGAGAGACTGAACAGAGCCAGCAGGAGTTCCCACAACCTGATCTGCTAACAGCCTAGAGACTATGAATCCATTGATTTAGCCTAGGGTTAGGTTTTGATAGGGAACAACAAGATCAGATAGGATTTTCCAGGGTTGCCTCTGCTGAAGCTGAGAGCTGAACTTTGTCACCCATTTTGGGGTATTAGCAAGGCCTCCTACATCTTCTTTCCTGATCTACCTTTACTACCTTTTCAAATAAATCTTTAAACTTATAAGAAGCAGTCAGATCAAACTATTAGGGATATAAGGGGATACCGGTTTGAGGGAGTTTGGGGAGAGAATGTCTATATTCGACTGAGGTAAGCCAAGTCTCAATCATCCACCATTCCTTCTCTCTCTCTGGCAATTCTGTGACAGGGGAAATCACCTCAGGAAGCTAGGTAAAGCCAAAATCCTAACAAAACATCATTCTTCTTACTTTGAGGTGCTTGTTCCTTTCTGACACAGTTGTTGTATTATTTCCATCTGAATTACTGGCCTTAAACAGAGAAGCAACCATCTTTTAATCACGGTCCCTGAGGGGGATACCCTGTAGGCCTAGTTAAGCTAAACCCATCTCTCTCAGAGGGCCTCTCTCCTTTACCTTTTTACAAAACCCAGGGGGAAAAGGTAGTTAAGTGGCACAGTAGCTAGAGCACCAGGCCTGGAGTTGGAGTTCAAATCTGGCCTCAGATTTTTCTTGGCTGTGTGACCCTGATTGCCTAGCCCTTGCCATCCTGTCTTAGAGTTGTTATTAAGTCGGAAAGTAAGGATTTAAAACAAAACCAAAAAAGGAATAAACCACGCATCTTTCTGCACTATTGGACTATAACTAATGGAGGTTCAAAGGGTCAACACAACCAACCCCCACTACTGCACTCTATACTCACAACTAATTATCTTTGTTACTAGCATATTGTCACTGTAGGGTATAAGGCACTCAGAAAAAAAAATTTATCACAAAGGTTTGAAGGTTGGGATACCTGGTGTGTGTAGTGGAAATTGGAGGAGGGGGAGAAGGAGGGAGAGAGAGAGAGAGACAGAGAGAGAGAGAGAGAGAGAGAGAGAGAGAGAGAGAGAGAGAGAGA
>NC_058131.1:393539594-393569327 GCF_016433145.1 Gracilinanus agilis | reverse complement strand
CTGTCTTAGAGTTGTTATTAAGTCGGAAAGTAAGGATTTAAAACAAAACCAAAAAAGGAATAAACCACGCATCTTTCTGCACTATTGGACTATGACTAATGGAGGTTCAAAGGGTCAACACAACCAACCCCCACTACTGCACTCTATATTCACAACTAATTATCTTTGTTACTAGCATATTGTCACTGTAGGGTATAAGGCACTCAGAAAAAAAAATTTATCACAAAGGTTTAAAGGTTGGGATACCTGGTGTGTATAGTGGAAATTGGAGGAGGGGGGGAAGGAGGGAGAGAGAGAGAGAGAGAGAGAGAGAGAGAGAGATTATGACATTTTTTACAATGATTGGAGACAGAATTTTGAATAGCTTTACAATGGCTTTATGCTAGACACATTCAAGCTAATGAACAAATTGGACAATAACTTTACCGTGGGTACCTTCAGCACTTTCACATTTTAAAGAAATGATCAGGAAGTTGGAGACAAATACAAAGAGAAAAGTTGGGGACTGGATTGTCTGGAGAGGGCTGATGTGAGGATCAGTCCAGCCATTGGGTTTGACTTCCGGAAGAAGCTTCAGATACAATAGGAGAGTCTTCTAAGACAAAAGGATACTCAAGATTGGCACTTGAGATTTTATCATGGATACTTCAGAGTCTAAGAACAGTCCAGCCTGGGACTCCTGTCTCAGGTAAATATTCAACCAACTCAAAAGACTCAATTCAAAACATTTTGTCCTACAGGGAAAGGATGGAGTAATCTTGTCTTAAAAGGAGCTTGAAGAGAAATGGAAGGAGAGGGGTTCAGTTTTTACTAACTTGTTGGAGATATTAATAACAATAACTTGAGAATAACATACTAATTTCTCACTCCACACACAAAGAAATGCTTTTTTCCTTACTAAGGTTTACCACCCCATCTAAATAAGAGATCCCATTCCATCACATCTCTTCCAACAGATTTTGATGAGCCCCTCTCTCAACTTCAGCTGTCTTCCAGAAACACCTCTCAAAACAGAATATTCAGTAGACCTCTCAAATTACATACATCCAAAATATAACTCCTTATCTTTCCCACCAATTTCTCCCCCCAACTCCCACCCCTTCCAATCTTTCCTATTATTGTTGATGGAACCACCATCTTGCCAGTCCCTCAAGTTTACACAGCCTAGTCATCTTGACTCCTCATTCTCTCAACCCCATCCTCTCATATCCAATTTGTTGCCAAGGCCCATCTATTACACCTTTGCAATATCTCTCTAATGACCTCTCTGACACTGCCACCATTCTAGAGCAGACCCGAATTGCCTCACACCTGGGCTATTACAATAGTCTACTTGTAGGTCTGCCTGCTTCAAATCTCTCCCCATTCCAATTCATCTTCCATTTGGTTATTATGCAAAGGGGAAATTGAGGGAACCTTGAAAATTTCAAAGTACACACCCTTTAACCACTATTAAAAATGATCAGGAAAGAGATCTTTAAAATAGAATGTACTTATTGAGGGCTGTAGAAAATGTAAGTAAAGGTAATGGGGTCACCAGGGATATTATAAATAAACTAAGTGGTTTGTGGGTACACACACTGGGATTTATGAGAGACTAGACCTGGACATGGGGACCAGAACAGCCAAGCTGCTCCTTACTGACAAAGGACAGTTAGTTAGCCAACTGTCACCCTAGGCCAGAGGCTTTGAATCCAACAGACAAGTTAACAGGATATAACTGGGTTTAATTATGAACAACTAAAAGGTGGGATAGGAATATCTACTCTAAAACCTTAAATCTAATGATATAACCCACGGGGAAAGGAAAGACTTATTTCTACACTAACTTAGTAATCTAAACTGACAGGGCCCAAGGAGCAGTGGAGTCTCTGGGTGACTGCCTCAGACCTGGAACCTGCTAGGCTTGAGCAGCTCAGCTAGGGGCTTTGTGGCTTTGGGATTCTCACTGCAATCCACTGATGATCTCTGGATGCCAAGAGCCAAGGTGGTCTCAGGCACCAAGTAGGGAGGATTCGCTTGAAACGCTGTCCACCAGATCTCAAACTTTCTCCTCTTCCTTGGTACAGGACTGTTGATCTCCTCTCTCTGCTAGATGCCACCACTCAGGATCCCAGGAGAAAATCAGGAAACAGGATGTCCTTTTACTCTGAGTGCTCCCAGGGCTAACCACAGTTTGTGTTAACCCCCAATGGAGTCCTTCCCAGAGCACAAGTCACTTCTCCCTGCTCCCTCATTCCATCCTGGAATTCCCAGCTCCAGCTCCTTCTGCTAGATACATCTTAATACCTAATCAATAACTAATCTTATCTTCCTCACAACAGTTCATAGAGAGAGAAATGTGGCCACAGACCTGAAAGAGAGAGCCCTTAATTTACCTTTACTTATAGGAAAATACAATCAAGCATTTTAACATTTTAAAGAAATTGGAGACAGAATTTTGAATAGCTTTACAGTGGCTTTACAATGGGCAAATTCAAACTAATTAACATTTTCAAGAAATTGGAAAATAACTTCACAACATCTCAACATTTTAAAGAAATGATCAAAAAGTTGGGGACAAATACAAAGAGGGGAGTAGTTTGGGACTGGATTATTTAGGAGGGGTTGATATGAGGATGAGTCAATACATTGGGCTTGACCTCCTGGAAGAAGCTTCTAATACAGTAGGAGAGATTTCTGAGAGAAAAGGGGCACTCGAGATGAACATATGATCATAAGTATTTCAGAGTCTAAGTCCCTTAGCCTGGGACTCTTGCCTAAGTAAAATTCCCATACAAACTCAAACTCAAAAGACCCAACCCAAAACACTTTATCCTACTGGGTAGAGTGGAGTTGTCTTGTAAATGGATGGGGAGGGGGAGTTAGCTTTCACTTATTTCTACTGGGGTACTTCCCTAATATTACCTTTATGATATATCTTGAGAATAATACATCACTTTTTTTCTACATCACACAGTTTTCAAAGTGATTTTCCTAAAGTACAGATCTGACCTTATCACACCCACCTCCTTCTCTACCACTCAATAAATTCTAGTGGCTTCCTGGAGATTATCTCAAGAGACAAATACAAAATCTTCTATTTAGTGAGCAAAGTCCTTCTCAACCTAGCCCTCCTCTTACACCTTTTCAGTCTTCTTACACCTTGCTCTCTGACGTGTACTCTTAGATCCAATAACACTGACTTCTTGGGTGTTCTATGAACAAGACACTCCATCTCTTGACTGGGCATTTTCTCTGGCTGTCCTCCATTCCTGGAAGACTCTCCCTCCTCATTTCTTCCTGGCTTCTCTTTTTGTATCTCCAGTGTTTGGTATAGAGCCTGGCACAGACTAGGTACTTAATAAATTTACCTTGATTGATTGATCAATAATATGACACATGAGGGTAGAACCCAACTGTGCCCCTACCCCTCTTGTATGACTCCCATCCACATCCTCTCATAAATTCAACAAATGAAGTCCATCCAATATACTGGAGAACTTCCTCATGGTCTATTGATATTGAGAGAATATCAAGTGACTAACTCATTTCACCATTTTTATCACATTTCTCAGATGATATCCTTCACACCAGAATTTCTTATCTATACTCTCTTGTGACTGGAACCAACCCTTTGTTTTTCCATCTTTCAGCTGATTGTTGATCTTTCAATTTTATCTTTAAGATGCCTTTAGGGTGACTTTGCTCAATTGCATCCCGTGCTGAATTTTTAATGTTTTCCCCCTGCTACTTCTAGCCATTTTATGAGGCAATACTTTACTTTATCTCCCACCATCCTTCTCAATATTTTACAAATGGGTTAGCATTATGAAATGGTTTTCTGTTGTGTGTAGTGATGCCAGCTACTGTAGAATCTAAGGTTAATGGGTCTCTTGAGCTTGGGAGTTCAAAGCTTCAGAGGGCTAAACCAATCAAGTATCTTCACTAAGTCTAACAGCAATATGGTGAATTCTTTGACTGCCTAAGGAGGAGCAAATTGTCCCCATTTGGAAAATGTGATCAAACCCATTAGTGGCTCATAACCTAATTGAGATAGTGAGATCCAATTCATCCCCCCCCCACTTAAATAGTGTTATCCTCAGCTATCATATCTCTCCAGTTGTCAAGGAGACCAAATAGTTGCCACCAGAAATATTTCTAGACTCTTATGGTCTCCTTGTTATGGCAATTGATTTTATTGGTTATTCTTCTTCACAAAATTATGATAATCAGTAGCATCCATCCATTTCCCTTTTTTCCAGCTCCAAATAATGTGTTTAAGAAGGAAAGGTTGGAAGTAATGTTAATGCTATGTCTTTTTTTTTATCCTTTTAGCATTATATTAATTTTGATCTTTGCTCTAACAAGTCAGTATTCTGACTATCCACAGACAGCTGATTCAGGAATGACACATACATAACTCATAAGTAACAAGTCCTTTCCTGTTCATTAAAACAGAATTCATCTCTTTTTGGTGATATTGTTTGGTGTTCATCATCATGTCCAACACTTTCCAATTCTTTTTCTACACTACACTAGCCAAAAGGCTGAGAAACGATTCCAATTCTTTCTGAAGAAAATGTCATGATATCCTATATAAAACTATCATGTAATCCGTCATTGGTCTTTCTTGCTCCTTACTCGTAAAACATGACTTTTGCTTTATTAATTTGTCTTCCCCTAAGCTCACATTCACTAAATATTGAGGATCTTATCAAGTTCTTTAAAGGAGGCAGAATAGCATGGGGGAGAGTGATGACTTGGGCGTCAGTATTGAATTTAAGTACTCCCTCTTATATTCACTATCCTAGCTGTGTGATCTTATGCAAGTCACTTAATGCATTGTCTGGCACATGTTCTTCTTCTTCAATCATTTCAGTCATGGCCAACTCTTCATGACCCAGTTTGGAGTTTTCTAAGCAAAGACACTGGAGTGGTTTTCCATTTCCTTCTTCAATTCTTTTAACAGATGAGGAAACTGAGGCAAACAGGGTTAAGTGACTTGCCCAGGGTCACACAGCTAGTGCCTGAGACCAGATTTGAACTCAGGAAGAGGAGTCTTCCTGACTCCAGGCCTAGCAGTCTATTCAATGTACTATGTAGCTGCCCCTGGCATATAGTGTCTAGTAAATATTTGTTGACTGACTGATTGATAATTTCTCAGTGCCCAGAGGCAACTCTCTCTAAGACTGTAAGTTACAGATAAATTGCTGATCCAGGCTAATGAAATCACAGTTCAGAATACTGTCTCCACCCTACAATCAAGTTTTTCATAGAATGTCTCCACCCTCTCATCTTTTGCAATTGATGTAGTTGCATAAAATGTGATCATTTTTTATGTGAAATAATGTTGCTTGTTGCCTTTGGATGACCAAAAAACTACCTTACGTGCTCTTTAATTTGCTTCTCTAAATAAGCCTGGGAGCAATCTTTCGAATGAGAAGCAACTTCATTTTATTTTCTGTTTTCATTTATAGTGAGCATTTCAAGACTAATACAGTTTAGTTCTCCCATAGAATGTCTACTTATTGGGCAAGTGAGTTCCTACTTATAAATGCTCTAAAAATTGCGCAGTTTCCCCATTTTTCCCTTTGCCCCTATTACTATAGGAGATGAGAGGTCTGCAGGAGATTAAGCATCATTTTGTATATAAAAATGATCTTTTTTCCTTTCATTCTTGAGAAAATTCAGCCCTGTAGAACTTAGCTAGGCAAAGGTATTGGCAAAGAGACAAATCTTTATCATAGTTTAATTTGTAATCCCCTAACCCTAATAGTTCCAGGCCTTATCACGTCTTCAGAATCTGGACAGAATTTGAAACATAGTCATTGTAATGACTGAACTTGACTATGAATGAAGTGGAAGAACTTAAATAGGGCCTTATGGTTTCAAAGCACTTTTTATCCTTATAAGAACCATGGGAGAGACAGATATTATTCTCTTTTACAAATGAGGAAACTCAGGTTCACACAACTAGTCTGAGGCCAGATTTGTACTCAGTTCTTCCTGACTTCTTCCTGGTTAGAAAGTAGACTCCATCCACTGCACCACCTGAAAAAGGGGAGGGCCTGAAGTGCAGAGTGTTGTTCTACTATGAGACATAGATGGTGAAACTAAAGACAAGGCAACTTACTTGTCTAAGGCCCCATAGGTAATAAGCACTAGAGGCTGGATTGGAACCCAAACCCTCTGATTCCAGAAACAATGCTTTTCATGCTGTCCCAGTCTTATTGGCTCTGGGAAATTTTGTGATTTGTATATTCTAATAACACTTCAACATTTGTAAAAAAAAAAAAAACCACTCTGAAAATAACTGGAGCTTCTGCATCAACATGAGTTGCTGAAAAGGAAGAGGCAGATAAATTCTATAATGAACTTTACAAAATCCTTCAAATCAAGTCAATACACATTGTGCTACTGGATGACTTAAATACGAAAGGTGAGGAAAGGTGAGGATAAAGAGACATATGTGGTTCAGAAAAAAGAAATAAGAGAAGTCAGAGATTTATATATTACCCAGAAGCCTCCCACTTCTGTGTCAGGAACACTCTGTTTAAAAAAAAATGAATTGGTAGGTGCTGGATCTGGCAAGTACCAAATAACACTACAAAGAATGATAGAGATTTTATTTTAAACAAACAGGAAAAGACTTGTTCTTGATGTGGGAGTTATCCCTGAGTCAACTGTTAACAGTCAACTCATTGACTCATCAGAGCTAAGAGCTGATTTTGTAAAAAGCAAAAATGAAAACAAACAAAACACCAAGAAGAATAATGAGAAAAGGATATGGTGTGCAATTAAAACAATTGATCCCTGAATTATCTTTTTAAGTAATTAAAAATTTAAAGATGGGAAATGGACAGAAAAACTGACATTGACACTGACTATCATAATTTCAGTCAGAAGTTAGAACAATTTAAAGTAATTGTCACAACAAGGGGACTAAGAAAGCCAGAACTTAGTCAGCAAACATCTGGCTTCTTTGCCAGTAAGAGAGCAAACAGCCAAAGGCAAAACCGAGTTAGGATAGAAACCCATTTGTAAATTCTTATGAATAAGGATGACAAGTGATTACGAGCAGTATCGGTTCATATAACAGAGAGAAGCAGAGTAGGATAAAGACAATTTAAAGAAACTTTGGCAAAATATTCAAATCAGCAAATTCATCATTCAAGGACATTCAAGGATAAAAAAGGAAGGAGAACTACAAAAAGAAGAATGGAAATTATTTTCAAAAAGCCAGTTTAACAAACTGTTTTCTCCATGAAGGACAGTAGAACCACCAAACTTGGACCCTAACATCACAGTCCTAGGGTATTTAGGGAAGAGAAAGAAATGGCAATAAAGAGAACAAAGATGAGAAAAGTAGCCATATTGGACAAAGAGTATATAGAGGGAGATCTATGGCAAAGGCAATGCAATTGGCAGGGCAATGATGGACTGATTTCCAAGGTGTCTTGGAGAAGTTAAAATACCAAAGATGTGGGGGAAAAGAAAGATCTCAAATCTTGTTTATACCAAAAAAAAAAAAAAAAAGATGATCAACAGAATATCAATAACTCCTTACCTTTATACCTGTTGGTTTTGAGTCATTTTTATTTTTAAACCCCTTACCTTTTGTCTTAGAATCAATACTATGTATAAGTTCCAAAGCAGAGGAGTGGTGAGGGCTAGGCAATGGGGGTTAAGTTTCTTGCCCAGCGTCACAGAGCTGGGAAGTGTCTGAAGCCAAATTTGAACCCAGGACCTCCCATCTCTAGGTCTGGCTCTCAATACACTGAGTCACCTAGCTACCCCTTCTCTAATTCCTTTTTCTAATAAGGAAACTAAGGCAAATATGGTTAAGTAGAAAGACATATCTATCCACTGAGTTATCTAGCTGTCCCATCTATGTGCCTACTCTCCCATACGCAGAAAATTTTTATGAATGTTATCTATATATGAGTCAAGGGCATCCTCAATGAGGGTATTACTTGACCACATAATATATATGTGTAAAAATATCACAAGTGATATTTTAAAATGAGTCCTATCCTTATCTCACAATTAACAGAAAACTATAGAGAATTTAGATCATACTCTATTTATTGCCTGTTGATTAAGAAAAAATATTGGGAGGAGTTAGGTGACTCAGTGGATAGAGAGCCAGGCCTGGAATCCAGAGGTCCTGGGTTCAAATGTGATCTCAGACACTTCCTAGCTATGTGACCTCAGGTAAGTCACTTAACCCCCATTGCCTATCCCTTACTGCTCTTCTGCCTTGGAGTCAATACAATTCTAATACAGAAGGTAAGGGCTATTTTGATACAACCACACCACTGCTGGTTTTATACCCCAAAGAGATAATAAGGAAAAAATATCCGCACTCTTTGTGGTGGCAAAAAATTGGAAAATGAGGGGATGCCCTTCGACTGGGGAATGGCTGAACAAATTGTGGTATCTGTTACTGATGGAATACTATTGTGTTAAAAGGAATAATAAACTGAAGGAATTCCATATAAACGGGAATGACCTTCAGGAATTGATGCTGAGTGAAAGGAGCAGAACCTGGAAAACCTTATACACAGAGACTGATACACTATGGCACAATTGAATGTAATGAGCCTCTCTACTAACAGCAATGCAATGTCCAGGACAATCCAGAGGAACTTATGAGAAAGAACACTATCCACATAGAAAGAGAAACATAGAAAGAGAGAAAAAACTGTGGGAGTAGAAACACAGAAGAAAAACGACTGATTGATCACATGGGTTCATGGGGATATGATTGGGGATGTAGACTGTAAACCAGTGATTCCCAAAGTAGGTGCCATTGCCCCCTGGTGGTTGCTGCAGCGATCCAGGAGAGTGGTGATAGCCACAGGGTACATTTATCTTTCCTATTAATTGCTATTAAATTTTTAAAAAAATTAATTTCCAGGGGACTAAGTAATATTTTTTCTGGAAAGGGGGGTGGTAGGCCAAAAAAGTTTGGGAACCACTGCTCTAAACAATCACTCTAGTGCAAATATTAATAATATGGAAATAGGTCTTGATTAATGACACATGTAAAACCCAGTAGAATTGCTTGTTGGCTATGGGAGGTGGAGCAGGAGGAGGGGAGGGAAAGAACATGAATCATGTAACCATGGGAAAATATTCTTAATTAATGAATTAAATAAAAATTTTCAAATTTAAAAAAAGGTAAGGACTATAAATTTTTTTTTCATTTGATTGGAACAAATGCTATCTTACAAGCTCTTTAACAGCAAGTGTCTCTCATCTCTTCATCAAAATCATTCAGGATCCTTGGAAGGAGCAGCAACAAAGATAAACCTATTCAGCTACCCTCTGATAATAAACATCAGGTGAGACATGAAATGGGAGCTCTGTACTCACTGAAGGTGGAAGTGATCCTGTCCAGAGTTAAAGGATTCCCTATGGATGGTGGGGTCCTCCGAAAGTCCCTGTTTGAGGATGACACTGTTCTGACTCCATCAATTTGCAGGGCAATGCAGAATCCTGGAAGAGAGGTGAAATCACCCAAAGAAATCTGGCTTATCCATCCACACAAGAAGGATCAGGTGGATGAAGAATTTCTATTGTCCAAATTTCAATGTGCATTTGAACAAAACATCCTATGAATGTATCCCACTGGGTGTATATATCTGGGACAGTGAGATGGGTCCAGAGTTGAAAAAGATAGAGAGCAGATCATGGCTGATTTGGGGAAATTACAGTTACTGGCTCCAAGCTTCCTGTGAAAGCAAAGGCCCATCTTTTCCATTCTATAATATCTGACTATATGGCAACAAGAAGTAGAGCACCACTCCCTTGGAAGAACCAAAGATGAATATCTCAGGGAAGGCAATAGAGAGGCATCTGGTAGCTGTGGGCAGGCTGCAACATAGAACCAACGAGACATTCCAAAGAAGAGCAGGAATAAAAGGCATCATCATGGACTCATATGCCAGGAATAGATGATGGGTTAGAATTATTGAGAGATAAGAGATGGGAGGCCAGAATGCTCCACTAATACCTTTTCACTGTCAGGGGAAATTGAGGAAGACTTCCAACCCAGTGGGTAAACCATTCTTCCCTCTCCCCCCATCCCCTAATTGGTCTTCCTAGAGGAGGTGGACAAGAGCTGCATGGTGTGGTCATGGGCATGAATGGGTTCTGCTATCTAAACTTTATTGTTGGATGGAGCACCTGAATATAGGAGATCATCAGTCCATTTGTGTAATGCTGCCTCAGATCATATGTGTCACTGGTTAAGGTCCTAAAGCAGCAGCATCTCTCCACTCTCACCAGCTTCCTTTCATCAACTGGTTTAAGGTCAATGTCCCAAGCAGAGGCAGCTGGTCATAAAACATGGATGACTTTCCTTTCATGAGTCCAAGTACTTCATGGGTGTTTGTGCCTGTAAGCACAGAAGCTATTGATTAAGCATATTATTTGTTGCTCAGATGGAATGTTTCACCACAGAAAGAACCTTTGACATTGAAGCTATTGCAGAAAAGTACAGGAAGGAGAGGAACCTTGTTTAGTTAAAGGTTTAGGTTTTTGATGGACCTTTGCATTGTGAAATCTCAAACAATGTGTTTTCAGCTCTCATCTTAAGCCTTCCAAAGCACATTAGAAATGGCAGGCTATTCTATCTATTCTTAGACAGAGAAGTTCTTGGACAAATTTGTGAAATAAAGGCAGTTTGTCTTAGCTATTTTTTATTTGTATTCCTAGCTTTGTTAATAGTAGGTGCTTAGTAAATGTTTATTGAACTGAAAAATGAAGTGGGAGATCATCTATTTTCCTTCTTGTCAGAATCAGACACTTGTTAGTAGTGTGACCCTAGACAAGTCACTTAGCTTCTATCTACCTCAGTTTCCTCATCTGTAAAATGGAGATAAGGATATTACTTCCCAGGTTTGTTGTGAGAATCAAGTGAGAGAATATTTATAAAGTGCTTTGCAAGCCTTAACAGGCAATATAAAGGCTATCTATTTGTTATTATTATTATTATAAATCATTGTTTCATTTAACCAGTATTTATTCACCCTCTACACCAGGGGTCGGCAACCTTTTTGGCCATGAGAGCCATAAACGCCACATTTTTAAAAATGTAATTTCGTGAGAGCCGTACAGTGCTCACAGTGTGCGCTCCTGTAACAACGCCTGAAAAAAAATTGACTTTATGGCTCCTGCAGAAAGAGTCATATGTTGCCGACCCCTGCTCTACACCATATAAATGGCACTATAGGATTATAATGAAGGGAGAGAATATCTTGTGGAGCATGCACAAAGCTGCTTTTCCTGCTTCTGGCTTATTATGCTTCTTGTTGAAGCACTTGGACCTTTTGGGGCACTGAAAAAAACCTCCTTATTGGCCCCTTGGGTCCTCTTCTCCCCTCCCCCTATACTACCTCATTTGGTGATCTCATCAGCTCCCTTGGATTTAATTAGCATCTTCATGCTCATGATTCTCAAATCTACCTTTCTTGCCACAGGCTCTCTGTTGACCTCCAATCTCACATCTCCAAACCTTTCAGACTTTCAGACATTCTGAAGTGGATGTTGTTATGTTGATCTTAACAGAGATATTTGGGAAGCCAAAGAGATGGCCTGAAACTAGAAACCTGCAGGAGTCATTCCTCCCACACACACAGTCTTGAGTGAGAAGGGAGGGGCTCAATCTAGCATGCTCCTTTCTCCCCCCTCCCAACAGGCAGTTAGAAATCAGTTGGAAATGGAGGCAGGACTGATGTCTTCTGGCAAGGTTCAGCAAGGCAAATCTCTAATGATGTTCACTTTCTCAACTTATATTCCCCACAGATTTGACTAAGGGATAATAGGAGAAGCTTGATGTCTTATAGTTATCCGGGACACAACGAGGATCTGACTTCTTGGGCTGGCAACTGAAAGGAACCAAGCCTTACAGAGGCTGTGAGTATGCCCAAAATAATAGCCAGGCACAGCTACTAAAAGATGAAGTTTTTACTAATAAAAGAGGAAGGGAAGGCAGGGAGGGTTTTTAGGGATTAAGTTAAGAACTGGGAAGTCCTGAACTGTTAGGTAGAAACAGCCCCTCCCCTCCTCAGGAGGGAGTGGCAGACTTTATATCTAGTTTGCCCTCAAAGCTTATAATTATCACTTCTAATATCTAAAATAACTAAATAACAATTATGCTGTTGCTGGAAAGGTCTAGTTCAGCTAAACAGGCAAACTGCAAAGCAGAACCAAAATGGCTTTTTCCCCAAATGGCCTCCAAAGCAATCCCAAAACCGGGAACAGCAAGCAGAGAGATCTACTCACTTCAACCCCCAGGAACCAACTGTCTAACTGCTTTCAAACTGTTCCCTCACCCAGAGTTCTTCGGGGGGGGGGGGGGGGGAGGGTGAAGAAGAGGGTCCCCTGGAATTCTGAGTGAGGCTTGACCCTGTATCTTGTAGGAATTCCACCCTGCCATTTTCCATGTTACAGTATCCAGTAGATAACTTGAACTTAAGAGATCCAAAACAGAACTAAGTTATCTTTTCTCCTAAACTCTTCTTTCACATTTCTAAACCTTCTTATTACTGCCAAGGACATTGCTATCTCCCCAGCTTGGCTTCATACTGGACAGAAGATTTGACTTCGATGCTATGAACAGATGAGCCCAGTGAACATGGCTATCAGTGCTGCTTTATTCTACATCTATAGCCTACCACTATCTGGGGGGAGGCAGACTAAATATCCTAAAAATCTTAGCGCAAAGAATGAGAGTCAAAAGAACCTGATCTTTGGTTCAGATGGTCAGGCTTCCCCAAACTGAACCTGGTCCATGTGTACAGCCTAGAGCTGAGAGAGGATGTAGTCCTTCCACCTCTCTAAGCTCAGGAGTGGTTAAATATTATTACACTGGCTCTATTTTTTATTTATTTTTATTTTATTTAATTGATTAATTAAGAGAATTTTTCCATGGTTACATGATTCATGTTCTTTCCTTCCCCTCCTCCAACCCCTCACCTATAGCCAACGTGCCATTCCACTAGGTTTTACATGTGTCATTAATCAAGACCTGTTTCCATATTGATATTTGAACATCAGGGTGATCACTTCGAGTCTACATCCCCGATCATATCCCCATCAATCCATGTAACCAAGTACTTGTTTTTCTTCTGTATTATTCTAGCTCTAAAAAGGGCATCATGGGGAGTAAGACTTGATTCCTGGCTTCAAGAAGTTTATAATCAATTAGGAAAAGCAAAACATATGTATCCCAAAAGTTAAACTAACAGTACAAGACAGTGATGATTGGTATAAAAAGGGTGCTAATCAGATAAACAGGGCTAGAATAAAGCTTATTGCTACCCAATGAGACAAATAAGGAGTATTCAATTGTGTGCATGGCTCTCCCACCTTGGAAAAAGTGAGAATGATAGACAATTGAAACTGAAAAGACTTTAGAACTTGGAATGTCTGAACTAGAGAGTAGTTTAGGATATAAAATAAAACACTGGATGTCAGAGCTGGACAGGACCTTACAACCATTGGGCTGAGCTGAGCAGCAAGAATAAAAGTACAATGTCTAAGCTAGAAGGTTCTTGGGATGCAAAACAGTAAAAGTTGTTGTTTTTAAGTCATTTCAGTCTTGTCTGACAACCTGTTGACTCCATTTAGGGATTTATTGGAAAAGATGTGAGAGTGGTTTGCCATTTCCTTCTCCAGTTCATTTTACAGATGAGGAAACTGAGGTCAACAGGATTAAGAGACTTGTCCAGGATCACATAGCTGGTAAATGTCTGAAGTCAGATTTGAACTCAGGAAGAGGAATCTTCATGACTCCAGGTCCCTAAAACAGCTCTCCAAATGGCAAAACTAGAGGGGAACTTAGAACATATAAAATTGGGAAAGACCTTAAAGCACAAACTGTTAAAGCTAGAAAGGGTCCTAGGAACCATCTCATCCAATAACCTCATTTTACAGAGGGGGAAACAGAGGTCCAGGGAAGAGAATTAATTTACTGAAGGTCACCTAAGTTACACATAGGTTTATAGGTACAGGAATATATATGTATATGTATATAATCATAAATATATATTTGCTATAGGTAGCAAAACAGGTCTCCTAACTCCCAGTCCAGGGCTTCATCCACAGCATCATACTTAGAGAATGAACGAGGACTTGGAAAAATAATGATGCCTCAAAAACTAAAATCTTCCTTTGGGGGAGCATTTAGATCCAGACAGAGCCAGACAGTTTGTCGAGAATTCCCCCCACCCCCAGCCCTGAGGGCAGGAGTCCCAGCTCTTTCCTAATACAGACCTTCAGACTAATAAGGGGCCATAGGCTAGGAAGCTGTGTAATCCCCTGAGATCTTGGCTGATGATAATTATTATCAGCTCTAGCTAAGGATAATGGGTGTCTGCCCTAACTGCCTCCCTCCCAGAAATCTCTCTGAGCTGAATTTCAGCCACCTTTATCATCTCAGTCAGTCCCCATCACTTCCCCTCCACTGCCTGCTAAGGGGAGTCCCATGTTCCTACGTGCAAGTGCTCACAGGAGAAGCAAGGTATTTGAATCCATCCATCCATAAGTGTTTATTAAACACTATGTGCCAGGAATTAGCTTCGGGGTGGAGGAGGGAACCAGGCATTTATTACGTACCTACTAGTGCCAGGTACTGTGCTAAGTACTTTACAAATATTATTTCATTTGATCCTCACAAGAACCTTTAAAGGTAGATGCTGTTATAATCTCCATTTAACAGTTGAGGAAGCTGAGGCAGGTATGATTAAGTTTCTTGTCCAAGATCACACAGCTAGTAAATGACTGCCAGATTTGAATTCAGGTCTTCCTAAGTCCAGGCCCAGCATTCTATGCCCTATGCCATCTATTTACACAAGGGGTTATATTTATTGACTATTTTAGCATATTGTAAGCTCATTGAGGGGAGCAACTATTTTTTATTTGTGTATCCTTACTACCTAGCTCAGGGCCTCCCAAAAGAGAGGTATTTAATGACTTTCTGCTGAATTTAATTAAATCATTTCAACTTTGTCTCTTACCTGATCTCCCCAGGGCTCTGATTTCAAAGTATCAGGATCCCAAATATTAACTCAATTGCCTACCCTAATCTGAATGATGCCTTTTGGAAAGTATCTTTACCTATCCCTCCCAACACTACCAATCCCTGAAGACAATTGTTGTTCAGCCATTTTGGCTCTTTGTGACCCCATTTGGGGTTTTCTTGGCAAAGATACTGGAGTGGTTTGCCATTTCCTTTTCCAGTTACTTTTACAGATGAGGAAACTGAGGCAAACAGGAATAAGTGATTTGCTTAGGATCACACACCTGGTAAGTCTCTGAGGCCACATTTGAATTCAGGAAGATGAGCCTGACTCCAGCCCTGGAATCCTCCCCATTGTGCCACCAGCTATCCCAGTGTCTCAGTTTGTTCACTTGTATTCGGGCTTAATATCCAAAGTAATAAATGGGCTCCCCTTCAAGTTTCTAAAGCATTTTATTTTATTTTATTTTATTTTATTATTTAAAAACCCTTACCTTCCGTCTTGGAGTCAATTTTGTGTATTGCAATGGTTCTCAAACTTTTTTGGCCTACCTCCCCCTTTCCAGAAAAAATATTACTTAGCCCCCTGGAAATTTATTTTTTTTTTAATTTAATAGCGATTTATAGGAAAGATAAATGCACTTGTGGCCATCATTGCTTCCCTGGATCACTGCAACACCCACTAGGGGGTGGTAGTGCCCACTTTGGGAATCACTGGTGTATTGGCTCCAAGGCAGAAGAGTGGTAAGGACTAGGCAATGGGGGTCAAGTGACTTGCCCAGGGAAGTGTCTGAGGTAAGATTTGAATAAAGCATTTTAGAAACTCAAAAAAGTTATTGGAAAAGGACTCAAAAAGTCATATTTGTTGATACTTTTCATTTTCCCAGGAACTCATTGAAAAGCTATCAGTGATGTGAGGAGATCACACACCCACCTGTCACCAAAGACCTAGTGACCTTTCATGGCATTCTCAAAATTCTCCCATGGGGTAATAAGGTGACCTTCTTATATTAGGGCTGATGGTCTTTGGGCAGGGTCCTAGCCCTACTTCCTCTGCAACTGGTCCTGAGGTTCTGGTCTACTTTTCTCTGAAGGCACAAACCAGCTTTGGAAGAATTGAGCTTCAAGTCCAGGTGGCACAGAATGCTGGGGACAGAGTAACACAGTTTGTGTGGGGGTTTTTTCCCCTCTCTCTAGCTATTTTACCACGCTGCCTCTCTAAAAAAGAAAAGGCATTTCTAAACTATATAACAACATTTTTATTTTTATTTTGAATATTTTCCCATACTTACATATTTTATGTTCTTTCTCTCTTCCCCAAACCCCTCTAATATATAACAAAATTTAATTAGGCTGTTGAACTAGATGTCTTCCCCCAGCTCTAACATTGGATGATTGTGAAAGTAAAAGGTAATGTTTCCTCAGAGTGCCGGGCAGTCCTGGGGGACTTTCTGGAAAAATTCCTTGAAAATCTATGACTGTAGAATGAGGTCACACACACCCTTTTCTGCCATGTTGAACAAAAAGACCTTGTCAGATCTCCAGGCCTGACCTGAAACTGAAAGATTCAGACCTGCTGACAAAGGAAAGAAGCCAAGGGAGGTCCTGGGGGAGAGAAAAGGAATCAGAGTCTTAGGAGTGGGGAGATCGGACGGAGCCTTTGAAGTCATCGCAAGCACAGAACTCTCCTCTCTTTGACTTCAGCCTCCCATGTCACCTTACTTTCTGGTAAGGGAAAGGACTGACATCACCTCAGTACCTGGAGCAAATAGCGTGAGTAAGGTGGAGAAAGTCCATCCCACAGAAGCAAAGTTCCAAACAACTCATCACTGATGGAAAGGAAAAAAAAAGCTTTACCCAGAAGGCAATAGGTGCTAGGTCAGGGTGAGAGAGACAAGAAAGGGCCAGTCGAGAAGCTCACACAAAGCTGGGCTGGCCCAGTTTTGATGGAAGAGGCCTGGAATAGAATGCAAGAGGTCTAGGCTCTAGTTTTAGCCCTACCAGCTAAACTAAATGGTCTTGGACAATTCACTTTCTCTCTCTGTGCCTCAGGTTCTCCAGCTGTAAAATGAGGGAACTGGAACAAATGGTCTCTAAAGTTCCTTCCAGCTCTAATAGTCTATATTTCAAAGTTTCTTTCAGCAGCATTTCATTTTTTAAGGTCTCTTTCCAAGGAAAGGGAAAACTAGGTAACCTCCTCTAGGAGGTCAGAAGCAGTCCACTGGCCATCATCCAAGGCTTTAGAATGCCTCCACGGGAGGCCCAGGTGCTGCTTTTGCCAGTAAAAATCCCTCATGGATATGTCATTTTCCTGTCTTAAAGAAAAGAGCCCAGGGCTGCTTCCTGTCTTGTCCCCACCCCCAGAACACCCTGCAATTCCTGCCTGTTGAGACAAGTTCCAAGGTTCCTCAGTGCCTCCTGACTAAAGCTCAAATTCTTGAACTTGATGTTCAAGGTCCTACAGGGTCTGACCCACTGTGTGAATGTGGGTGAGTGGGTTGGGGGTCCAGGAGGAGGGGGAAGAAGGAGAGACATCTTTGTTTGTTTCTCCTCTGCCTGTCCCTGGGAGCTGGCTTTTCAAGATGGTCCAAGAACCTTGCCCTCTGTCCTCCTCCTCCTCTCTCCACCCCCATTCTACTCTGAGCTGTTACTCTAAGGGATTGGGGGTTGGGTTTTTGTTTTTTGAAGAGCAGCCAGGAATATCAGTGATGCTTTCTACAGGGAGAGACCTTGGCAAAGGCAAGGGGCTTCCAGTGGAAACTGCCCAAGACTGGTAGCTTCCCTCAGCCTTGTTCATGAGTCACTACCTACCCTGAAACACCTCCCTAGCCCCCAGCTGTCTCCTAGGTAGCTGGAGGTTGCTCTTTAGTGGGGAGGTCCTGCCCTGCCCCACTAGCTCCTCAGCTTTCCCTAACCCAACACTGAGACTTGAAGGAGCCAGACAGGAGCTTTTCCCACCTAGACATTGGTCCCAAGTCATTTCCAGATGCTGACAGCTTTGGAGACCTCAAACAGCATCAGAAGAACACTGACTCGGTGCCTGAGAAGCTGGATCTTTCTGTCTGTTTCCTCTGGAATCTTTCCTCTGGATCTCACTAATGCATCTGTTAGTCAAACTGGCTCACAGCTTTTACACCTCTTCGATGCTGGTCTGATCACTGCTGGCCACTGGATTTGTCTGTGAGTCACAAACTCATCCTCTGTTAGCCTAGAAATGAATTTAGATATCATCTAGTCCAGCCCTTCATTTCATAAATGAGTATACCAGGGCCATGGGCTGCCCACCAGCCTGACCAGCTTGCCTACTGTCTTTTCACAGAAGATGGTTGCTTTCTCCTGCCTCCACTAGGCCTAAAGACACCAATTAACCATGAGCCTCTCCTCTACTTGAAAAACTTCAGTAGGTATGGCACGTAAAACAGGCAAGTAGGTCACCTAGTGGATACAGTACAGGGCTTGGAGTCAGGAAGACCAGAGTTCAATTCTGTTCAATTCAGTTCAATTCAAGTTCAAATCTGACCTCAGATACTTACTAGCTGTGTGACTCTGGGCTAGTCATTTAACCCTATTTGCCTCAGTTTCTTCATTTGTAAAATGAGTTAGAGAAGGAAATGGCAAACCACTCCAGGATCTTTGCCGTGAAAACCCCAAATCGGGACCACAGAGAGTCGGACATGGCTGAAACAACTCAACAAAAATGACATAAAATAAAATATAAATTCCTTAACCAGACACTTAAGGCCCTACATAACCTTTCCAGTCTTGTTTCACGTGGTCTGTATTCTGCCCAGATTGGACTATTAATTGTTCCTGGTTCTCAGCCACTCTTTTGTGACATCCATTCATTTACATAAACTGTCCCAGGTGCCTAGAATACACTCCCTCCTTATCTCTGCCTTTCAGAATTCTCTTCCTTCAAGGCTCAACTCAGATTACACTTTTTCCCAGAAGAAGGGAATCCTTGTTCCTCAACTGGAAGATTATTCCTCCTCTTCAAATTTCCTTAGAGAACTTCCTCCCTATCTCTCTTTTGCTCCAGTACTCTGCTTCCTTATTATTTGTCTAGCTATCATATCCTCCCCCAAGAAGATTGAAGCCAGAATTATTTGTCATTTTATATCATTGTCTTCCCAGGGCCTGGCATGCTTCCCTTTGCACAAAGTATGAACTTAATTAAGGTTTGTTTTATTACTTTTTTTTTGGTCCAAACCCTGTGATTTCATCTGTATAAGTAAATCCCAGTGGGATAATTCCCTCTACCACTGTAGATAAACTATTCTATAGTTGGCTGGGCTCCAGAGCAGTTAAACAACATGATGTTCAGAAGAGGGACTTGAATCCAGAGAGAGGGAGAGAGAGAAAGGAGGAAGAGGGAGAGGGAGAGAGAGGAAAAAGGAAGGAGCAAAGAGAGGGGGAGAAGAAGGAAGAGGGAGAGGGAGAGAAAGAAAGGAGGGAGAGAGAGAGGGGGTAGAAGAAGGAAAAAGGAGGAAGGAGAGAGGAAGAAAGGGAGGGGAGGGAACAGAGATGATAGGCATGGGGATACAGTTACATACAAACCAAACAATCCTTTCCTCAAAGATCTTACAACATAATGAAGGAAGAGCATATAAAGGCTACTAGGGCTTAGGGAAATGACTTCCTTTGGGAAAGAAATGTAGCTAGTAAGGAGAAAAAGGGAGCAGCTAGGTAGCACAGTGGATAGAGCTCAAGACCTGGAGTTAGAAGGGCCTGGATTCAAATCTGGATTCAGACACTTTCTAGCTATGGGACCTTGGGCAAGTCAATTAACCCTAATTGCCAAACCTTTACCACTCTTCTGCCTTAGGATCGTTTTTTTAGTATGGATTCCAAAACAAAAGGTAGGTTTGGGGATTTTTAAAATCCTAATATCATTTATGTATATCCTCCTATGTTAATTTTTTTTATTTGTTACAGGGCTAGGCAATGGGAGTTAAGTGACTTGCCCAGGGTCACACAGCTAGGAAGTGTCCGAGGCCAGATTCGAACCTAGGACCTTCCGACTCTAGGCCTGGCTCTCAATCCACTGAGCCATCCAGCTGCCCCCTTTGGCTTTTTTTAATGTCCAGACTGGAGTCATAAATGAAGGAAAACATGACTAAAGTTTTTTCTGAGAGTGTTCTTGGCAAGCAATAAGAGCTGAGCCTCAGGATGGAGCTTCTCCAAAGTGGGAATGGGTCCAACAAGATCTTGGAGAAGTCAAGACAATAAGGAATGGAGTCAAGAGTGAAGTGAACATTGCTTGGGCTCTTTAGAAACAGTGGTTTGAGCTAGGGACTCATCCGTCAAGAGAGTGAGCCTCAGACAGGACATATGTCCAGAATGGCTGGTAAGAGGCAGGAAATAATATTAACAAAAATAGCTCATGTTTATGTAGCACTTAATATATGTCAGGCACTGTGCTAAGCACTTTACAATTTTTATCTCACTTGGTCCTCACAACAACCCAGAAAGACAGGTTCTATTAGGCTCATTTAGAGATAAGGAAACTGAGGCAGGCAGGGGTGAAGTAACTTGCCCAAGATCACTCAGCTCCAAGGCCAAATACTAGAAAAGAAACTAGGGTTTGTTTTGTATTGCTGTATCCTGGTAGTGACACCTCCAAACCCTGGTTTGGAATCTTTTGTTACTCAATTGACTTTTAGTTTTCATTTGGGACTGACATGAAGTTTAGAGAAGCAATCCCCTCTGATTGAAATCATACAGTAAGGGTTGGGAATGGGCAGGACCAGCCCCCAAACCTAGGACTTTTTTACGGGGCCATATTACTATCTCAGTGAAATGAGAGTTTGCCATTTTTCAGGAAGAAGGTCAAAACCAGAGGATGTTAACCATCTGTCCCATCCAACATCTCTACAGTTACTCCATTCTAATTGTCAGACAAGAACTAAGGAAGAGCAACGTCATAAGCCAAAGATGAGCAACGTGGCCTGACCAGACCCCAAACCAAAAGCAGAGTCAAAATGCTCATGGAGAATAGTAAGAACCACAATTAGGCAAATTTGGGTTTGGTTTTGTGGTTTTGGTTTTTGTCCCTCTGGCCCTTTAAGCATTTTAGTTTTACTCTTTTTTAAACCACATTATCTCTTCCCAGTAACTTCCCACCACCCCAATAGTCTCGTATCAAATAAGCACAGTTAAGCAAATCAAGCAAATCAACCCTTGTTCCACACCCTGCCAGGGACGGGAAACCTGCTTCACCACCGAGCCTCTGAAGTCATCACTGGCCACACACACACACCTTACAACTTCCAACCTTTGATTTGGGGACAAGAGCAGAGACAGTTCAGTGCCTCGTGGCAAGAGGCCATTGCTAATGGCTCCAGAAACTGCCTCAGACTCGGAGACTAAGGGGGACTTGGCTTGTGGCTTTTAATATGAAAAATACTGGCCCCAGCAAGGGGCTATGTTTTCCCTCTGTCATGGTGAGCCCTGACGCAGACAGCCAATGGCTCCATTAGCTGGGGAAGCACAGTGACATTATCCAGCATGGGCTGATAGTATGAGTGAGTAGATGGTCCCAGAGAGGGCAGAAGGATAGGAGAGGGACCTCCAGAGTAGCCAATTCTCTGAGCTAAGCCATGTTAACCCAAAGCAGGCCTGGCAACCTCCCTTTCCTTGCCAGGAAATCCTTCTCCATCTTCATGTGGTTATAGATTTATAGAATTACAAGGAAACAAACCTCCCTCCTTCCTTTTTCCCTACTTAAATGTTAGAAATATTGGGAGGTCAAATATGGAATGGCAAGCATTCTGAACCGAAAGACATGAAACCTTGTTCCTATTTACTAGTCCAAGGAATAAAAGAATTTTCTTTTTCATTTTGACAAAAACTGTTGCCCCTATTCTCCCTTCTATCCCCTACCTCAGCAAAGAGAAGAGGTCAAGAGGGCCCATGGCAATACAGGAAGGAGAAAAAAGTAAAGGGCCAAATCCCCACCAGCCAGGGTCAGGTTGCTCCTGGGAGGGGAGAGGGTGTTTCTGTGGACATTATCTCAACTGGTACAAAGGCTACAAAGCAGCCCTGGGAACTCCAAGGACAGAGAACCAAGCTTCTCCAAGGACTGTGAGAACAATACTTTATTATTTGTTATTTAGTAGCATGGTTTGAACCTAGCTTTATGTCCCCCAAAACTGTCTAACCCAGACTTACCACAGAGGTCAGGCTGACTTCAGAAACTCTCCAGGGAAGTTAGAGACAGATGTAAGGAATGCTTAGATCTCTCCCAGCCCTAGTCTGGGGTCCTGTTTAGGGTCTACCAAATGCTTTGGTTTTGGTTTTGCTCCAATTTTATTGAATGTTTCTACTTAGACATCTCAAGCAAACTATCTACATGTAGCAGTTCCTATGATGGTATTCTTGGAACTTTTTATATAAACCTCACAGACTTCAGGAGGGAACCACAGCTTTTTTCGAGCTCTTTCTTTTGCTGAAGCAGCAATAATTTTTTTTTTCTAAAACTCTTTAGATTTGGGGGTTTGTTCTCCACCAACAGAATAGGGAATATCAAAGAAGAAATCCAGGGAAACAAGGTACTTCAGCCAAACCCATCCCCAAGGACTCTGGGGATGAGGCAATACTTGGTCAGGAAGAGAGAACAGATGCTGTCCAGCTGGAATGAAGTTCTCCAAACTACATCCCTGCTTGTATCTTCTCTCTCTGGGACAATTATACAGAAAAATGGGAGGGTCTAACCCCCTCTCCCAGACCTATCCCTCCACCATTTTGTTAGTCTACTTCCAAACTCCTTCCCATTTATACTTGATGTCTCATTCCCCTTTCAGAGGCATGGGCCAATAAAGGGCCAAAGTGTAAGGAAGAAAGATGGCAGTCTTGGGATGGCTGAGGGAGGAATTAAACTCTCTTCCATGTCATTAACTGGGGACATTCCGCCATAGTTATGGCTCTGATATTAGCTCTGCCTCCAATTAGCTGTGTAATTTGGGGCAAGTCCTTCCCACTTCACTGGACTTTGGGAAAGGAGGGAAGGAGAAAGGGGAAAAAATGTAGGAAAAAAAAGGAAGGAGGGAGGGAAGAGAGAATGAAAGGAAGGCATGAGGGAGAGGAGGAGGATGGAAGTAAGGAAAGAAATAATTATTAAGCGCTGGAAATACAAATAATGTACAAGCAAAAAGAAAGCCAACCCCTGCCCTCGAGGAACTTCCAATTCTACTCTCCTGGACACAAAAGGGAGCTGCAAAGAGAGAGAGGAAAGGATTTGGGAAGAGGGAAAAACCTAACAAAGAACCCTGAAATTGCATTTCTGAAAATCGGGAACAAAACTGGGAAGAGAAGAGAATGAAGGCAGGCTGACTTGGGCCCTTCCACAAAATGGAAGCTCCTTGTTGGAACTCATCATTGAGACAAGAGGGAAGAATATTCCATGATGTGCAGGTCACAGAGGTGGAACACTATTCCTGGACAAGAAGGTCCCAGGGAGGTTCCAGGATGTCCCAGCTGCAGAATGGTTTTGAAGTCCAGACTCTCAGGAATAGGAACTAAGTCCCCAAACAAAGTCTTCTTGGCTTAGCTTGTGTTCTTAACTTCTAATAGTATTTTCCTCCATAAAAAGTAGTCATCAGAGGCCTGTAAGACTAAGGGAATTGATCTGGATAAAAAATGATTTCTTCCTCCAAAGGATCCTCCCTCCCTTGAACCATGGATCCTCCCAGTGGGATCTGTCTCTTCTAGACTTAGAGTTAGAGAGACCTGGATTCAAATCCTGATCTTGATATTTACTAGCTTTGTGACCCCAGGCAAGTATTACAGTGTCATCTGTAAAATGGAAAAACAACACCTATAAAACCTATCTTACAGAGCTTTTGTGAGGATTAAGTGAGACAATGTTATAAAAAATCCTTTGCAAATCTTAAAATACAAGATAAACAGAAGTTATTATTATTAGTCACTGGTACTTGGCTAAAGGACAGTTTATCTAGTTAGATGCACAGCATTATATAGGGTAGATTACACAGGTTAGAGCACTGATTCTGGGTCAGGGAAACATGAGTTCAAATCCAGCTGTCTTATCCAGGGGAAATCCTTTCACTTCTATCTGCCTCACATTCTTCATCTGTAAAAATGGGGATAATAACTGCACCTACCTCCTAGAGTTGTGATGAGCTGTTTGTAGAGTGCTTTGCAAACTTTGATGTGTTATATAAAGATTGTCTAATAAATTAATTAAATTATTCAGGTTCCATTGTCATCTACCATCTACTGCTGATCAGCAATGAAACAGGCTACCTAGGAAATGATAATATTTGTCATTGGTCTAGAGCAGTGATTCCCAAAGTGGATGCTACTGCCCCCTGGTGGTGCTGTAGCGATCCAGGGAGGTGGTGATGGCCACATTTTGTTGTTGTTGTATTACATTCTATTCTGAGTTCAATAAATAGTTTCATAATTTCCAGGGGGCGCTAAGTAATATTTTTTCTGGAAAGGGGGTGGTAGGCCAAAAAAGTTTGGGAACCAGTGTTCTAGAGCTTTGAGACTGCCAATGTGCTTTATACATCCATTATTTCTTTTGCTCCTTACAACAGCCTTTAAGGTAGTTAATATATGTGATCATTTATCAATTTTCTATTGTTTGAGGTTAGAGTTATAATGAAAGGACTCCAACATGGAATCACCAAGGCTAAGTAGTCCTAATGTTTGTAAAGCATAGAAGCAAAGAAAGCCAAGGCTGTATTTCTCCGTCCCTCTAACTTTAGGTCAGGCAGATAATGCTCCAAACTTTTGAGTGGATAAAACTCACCTGCTTACAGGGGTCATGAATCATCCTTCTTGGGTTGCCTTAGATAGTTAACTTCCATGGTTACAGGATTCATGTTCTCTCCCTCCCCTCTTCCCTCCCCACTCCTGGAGCTGACAAGCAATTGCACTGGGTTATACATGTGTTATCACTTGATACCTATTTCCATATTATTCATTTTTATAATAGAATAATCTTTTAAAACCAAGACCCCAAGTCCTATACCCATATAAGCAAGTGATAAATCATATGTTTTCTTCTGGATTTCTACTTCCACAGTTCTTTTTCTAGATGTGGATAGCATTCTTTTTCCTAAATCTTTTGGGATTATCCTGGATCGTTGCATTGCTTTTAGTAGTAAGGTCAATTACATTTGATTGTCCCACAATGTTCCAGTTACTGTGAATAATGTTCTCCTGGTCCTCCTTAGTTCACTCTACATCCGTTCATGTAAGTCTTTCCAGTTCTTTCTGAAATCATCCCGTTCATCATTCCTTACAGCACAATAGTGTATGAGTTTAAATTAAATGTGCAATACTTTAAGTATTATTTTTTAAGTTTATTATCTGACAAAATAGAACCACATGACTAAGTTTTTCAACCTGCTCAAAATGCCTGCTTCACCAAAGCCTCAACAGGAAGACAAGCACCCTAGACACAGAACTTCACCCAATTTATATCCTGTCTACATCAGCACATAACAACAGGAAGTGAGTGGGGATCTGGGAACTGTAGTTTTGCTGGGGATCACAGTTTCTAGGGTAACAGATTCCAATTTCACAATCCCCCTGAGATCCTTTGGAAGACTAGCCTCCCCAGTGGATGTTGAAAACATAATCAATTTATAAATTACAATAATTTGTGGATAAAAGGGAAAGAGAACATTAGTGGAATGAATCAAAGGGGTGGAAAGATCTGGAATTTGTTGAGAAAAGAAAATTCTGGGTTGAACTAAGGGGTATTATTGATACATAAAAAGAGATCATAAGGGGGGCAGCTGGGTAGCTCAGTGGATTGAGAGTCAGGCCTAGAGACGGGAAGTCCTAGGTTCAAATGCAGCCTCAGACACTTCCCAGTAGTTTAGGCGATAATGTGGATCTCCATATGACTTCTTTGAATTTGAGAAAAATAAACATCTCAATTTTCCAATTATCTTGTGGGTCAGTCATCAACTCATGTGGAGGTGGTAGGGCTATAAGGTACAGTAGGACCTCATGGAGGTAATATGGCTATGAATCATGGAACATCATGGTCTTTAAAGAGCTATAATGACACATTACCCAAAGAGCAACAGAGAAACATATGGGTGGGAGGAAGCCAACTATGTGATGTTGCCAGTGATACTTTGTGTACAAAAAGGGGCACAAAAAGATATGAAAGCAAGTAGTAATTATTTAGTAAATTCTTGGTGACTGACAATGAATGCATGAAAAAGAGGGAGGTAGGTAATATGCCAAGAATAAAAGATAACAGAGGGACAGTCTGAATGCCACATTATTATTCCTTGAGACACTGAGTTTGTAACCCATGGGATAAATTATCTGCTGAAGATTTATGGCAATAATAATAGTTAGAATTGATGAAGCACTTTGAGATCTGCAAAGATTTTAAAAAACATTCTCATTTAAAAATAGGAAAGGATCTATTTGTACAAAAATATTTATAGCTGCTCTTTTTATGGTAGCAAAGATTGGAAATTGAAGGGATGCTCATCAATTGTAGAATGGCTGAGCAAATTTTGACATATGATGGTGATGGAATACTATTGCACTATAAGGAATAATGAACAGTTCATGTAGAGTGAAATAAGCAGAACCAGGGGCAGCTGGGTAGCTCAGTGGAGTGAGAGTCAGGCCTAGAGACAGGAGGTCCTAGGTTCAAATCCGACTTCAGCCACTTCCCAGCTGTGTGACCCTGGGCAAGTCACTTGACCCCCATTGCCCACCCTTACCAATCTTCCACCTATGAGACAATACACCGAAGTACAAGGGTTTAAAAAAAAAAATAAGCAGAACCAGGAAAACACTGTACACAGTAACAACAATATTGTGGAATGATCAACAGTGCTAGATTTACCAGTCTCAGCAGTACAATGATCCAGGACAATTCTGAGGGACTCATGACAAAGAATGCTATCTACCTCCAGAGAAAGAGCTGTTGGAGTGAATACAGATGAAAGCATATGATTTTTCAATTGTTTATTCAGGCATATGTTTGGGAGTTTGGGTTTTATAAGATTACTCACAAAAATGGACAATATGCAAATTTCCATGATATGCAAATATGCATGATAACACACGTGTAACCCAGATCAAGTCACCTACCAGCACTGGGAGGGAGAAAAGCTTAATCGTGTAACTTAGGAAAACTTGTGTGGAAATTTATTATTAGATGTGATTTGTAAAAAAATAATAATAAAATAAAACTACATCCTTTGAGAAAAAAAATTATCTCACTAGCTCATTTGACAGATGAGAAAACCGAAGTAGACAGAGGTTAAGAGACTTGCCCAGGGTCACACAGCTAGTAAATATCTGAGGTCAGATATGAACTTGGGTATTCCTTGCTCCAAGCCCACTGTATCACCTCATTCTGTTTCTCCTGGAAATCTAAGGACAAGAGTTGAACTGAATGAGAAGGATCATAGTATCTTAGATTTAGAAGTAGAGGAGATCTTAGAGGTCCTCTAGCCCAATTTTTCATTTTCTAGTTGTTGAAATAGAAGGAAAGTGATTTACCCAAGGTCACAAAGTAACAGCAGCAAGGATTTGAACCCAGGTCCTGTCTCTGACCCCCAAAGCTAACATTCTTTCTCTTTACCTTGCCACTTCTTAAAACCAAAGGATTTTGAGCTGCTTGGGGATGGAAGAGGAAAATCTGTAGCAAGGAAAGCATGACTTCCTGAAAGCATCAATATAGAAGTTGCATCTTTCAGGTCAATAATCCATATATGTGGATGCACATGTAAATAAGCAAAAATGCATATTCATGTGCATCTTTGAGAAGCCCCAGAGACTTAGTGATTGATCAATGCAGTTTTTAAGCTATTAAAGTCATATGTATGGGTATACTTTTTCTGTATTTATTTTTCCATGTACCTAGAACTCCAAGATTTACAAATCTCTTTCTTCACAATCCTGTGATATAGGCAGTGTCAGCAATGTAATCTCCATTTTTGTTTTTATTATTTTTAATTTTTTATTTAATTTATTAATTTATAACATTTCTCCATGATTATAGGATTCATGTTCTATCCCTCCCCTCCTCCTACCCACTCCCATAGCCCACACACAATTCCACTGGGTTTTACATGTGTCATTGATCAAGACCAATTTCCATATTATTGTTATTTGCATTAGGGTGTTCATTTTGAGTCAATATCCCTAATTATATCGCCATCCACCCATGTGATCAAGCAGTTGTTTTTCTTCTGTGTTTCTTCTCCCACAGTTCTTCCTCTGAATGTGGATAATAGTTTTCTTTCTCATAAATCCCTCAGAATTGTCCTGGGTCATTGCATTGCTGCTAGTACAGAAGTCCATTACATTAGATTTTACCACAGTGTATGTCTCTGTGTACAATGTTCTCCTGGTTCTGCTCCTTTCACTCTGCATCAATTCCTGGAGGTCATTCCAGTTCACATGGAATTCCTCCAGTTCATTATTCCTTTTAGCACAATAGTATTCCATCACCCGCATATACCACAATTTGTTCAGCCATTCCCCAATTGGAGGGCATACCCTCATTTCCCAGTTTTCTTGCCACCACAAAGAGCACGGCTATAAATATTTTTGTACAAGTATTTTTCCTTATTATCTCTTTGGGGTATAAACCCAGCAGTGGTATGGCTGGATCAAAGGGTAGGCAGTCTTTTAAAGTCCTTTGGGCATAGTTCCAAATTGCCATCCAAAATGGTTGGATCAATTCACAACTCCACCATCAATGCATTAATGTCCCAATTTGGCACATCCCCCCAGCATTCATTACTCTCCCCTGCTGTCATTTTAGCCAATCTTCTAGGTGTGAGGTGGTGCCTCAAAGTTGTTTTAATTTGCATTTCTCTAATTATTAAATATTTAACCTCCATTTTTATGATGAAAAAATTGAGGTCTACAGAAGCCAAAGTTCAAGAAGACTTGTCTGAAGTTAATAACAGTAAATATTGAAACTAAAATTCAAACCTAAGTCTCCTCTATCTCCAAGGTCAATGTTCCTCTACTCCACCCTATAGACTCCCTCATGGATTCTGGGGAGCCTTGGAATCAGACCTGTCATCCATCCCCTTTGACTGTAGCATCTCAGAGCTGCAAGTAGCCTTACAGGGGATCTGGTACAATATCCCTTCTCTACAAGGATCCCCCATTCAAATATGCCCACTGAAGCCTGGGAAAGCCATGCACCTATCTCCTCTCAATTCTCTCCAATTTCCTCTCCTCCTTTTAAAAATGCTGTGACTATGACTAAGCCTGTTTTTGTTTTTGTTTTTTTAAAGCAACTCTGACTAATGCTCAGACCACATTCCCTCATTCCTCCTGTTATGCTTGGTACATTATAGAATTATAACTACCACCAAAATAATTAGTTCTAGTGGTTGGTACTTCTTATTATTGTCTTGTTCTCATCTTTTTCCTTGAAGAAAGATTAGATAAGGGGGCAGGTAGGTGGCTCAGAAGATTGAGAGCCAGGGGTAGAGTTGAGAGGTCCCAGGTTCAGATCTGGCTTCAGATACTTCCTAGCTGTGTGACCCTGGGCAAGTCACTTAACCCCCATTGCCTAGCCCTTAGTGTTCTTCTGCCTTGGAGCCAATACATAGGAAAAAAAGAAAGGGAGGGAGGGAGTGGGGAAGGAAGGAAGGAAGAAAAGAAGGAAGGAAAGAAGGAAGGAAAGAAGGAAGGAAGGAAGGAAGGAAGGAAGGAAGGAAGGAAGGAAGGAAGGAAAGAAGGAAGGAAGG